>NW_024081657.1:0-228538 GCF_003009895.1 Hyaena hyaena
GAGGGCACTTTGGGGATGAGCACTGAGTGTTATGTAGAAACTAATTTGACAATAAACTATTTGTAAAAAAAAATAAATAAATAAATAAATAAAAGCAAATCACTGCTCTGTTCTCCAGACTTGCCTGTGGTTCATCATGGATTGTTTATCATGAATTGTAATTTTCCATTGTCCCTGAATAAACTCATTTTTATAAAAAAAAAAAAGCTGGCTTTTTAAAAAAGTTTATTTATATTTGAGAGAGAGAGAGAGAGAGCAGAGGAGGGACAGAGAGAGAGGGGAAATACAGAATCCCAAGCAGGCTCCAGGCTGTGGGCTGTCAGCACAGAACCCTATGCGGGGCTTGAATTCAGGAGTGGCGAGATCATGACCTGAGCCGAAGTTGGATGCTCAACCTACTGAGATACCCAGGCGCCCCTGGCTCTTTTTTTACTTTCTTCTCTTTTTCTTTTTCTTTTTTTTAAAGTTCAACATAATATACTCAAATTGGTCACATATACTGTTTTAGAAAACAAAGTGTTAAGAGATCATTATATTCTGCTTCTGTCAGTTTTATTAGAAATGCACTTGTAGGAAAATTCTTTTTTTTTAGAGGATACATTTCTGTCCATTAATGAAAAATTTCCTGGAATTGTAAACATTCATGAATTTTCTAAATGAGAAATAAAAGAGACTTTAGCAGGTATGCAAGAAGATTATCATTTTAGACTATAGATGTTTAAGTCTATAAGTCTATACATTTATTGCAATTTATTGCTATAAAAACAGAACATGCACTCTGTAAAATGTTGAAATAAAATGCTGATGTATATGTCAGCGCAAAAAGCATTGTGTCCTGGCTCTTGGCACCAACGCAATAAAGAATTAGAGACTGGCTTCCAAAGTGAAAGCAGAAAATAGTTTTATTAAAGCAACAATATATTCTCTAGGGCAAGACAAGCAGGTTCCCTAAGGTAGAACTGGTCTCTGGGTTGTTTTGGGATTGGATTTTTATTGGGTCTTTCTAGTCGTGAAGGAGCTGTGAGGTATGGTGGGGTGGTGTCTAATGGAGACTGCTTCCAATCATTTGGGGGACTGCCCGCACAGGTTGGGAGGGTGAGTTTTGACCCTAAAAGGTTTGTACCAGACTAGTCATGGCAGCCCCTCCCTACTGGGGAGGACTGTAACCCTCACTGTATAATGGGTCTAAGGGTTACCCTGGGGCAGAGGTGTAGAGGTCTTCTCTTCCAGAGCACATGTTCTGGTCCTGTGGCTCTTGGTCTGTTGGCCTCACGGTCTTGGAAGCCACAAGGTCACTATATTGTGCCTCGGGGTTTCAAATGTGTAACCTATTTATCATCATGCTTGCCTCCAGCTCATGTCTAACTAACTTCCTACTCTATCATTCCTCCCCCAAGGACTTGGGACTCTGAAATCTTTCAGATCAAAGGATAAAGGTTCCTCAGGGCATTCCTTTCACTGCTTACATTTAGCTTTTACCTAACATATATATGAAGGCACAATAAAAAATGGCCCATGATATCAGTTTCCAGAGATAAATATTATTCCCATCCAGCTAAATTTTTTCTATTTTTAGGTATACTTCTATAATCTTATTTGAAATGTATTATCAATATTTCCACGTGTCATTAAGTAATAATAGCAAAAAAATGTTAGCCATTATAAGCCTGTCAATTGGGCACCTATTCTCTGCCAGTTTGGGATAGTATGGACTCATTCTACACTTTGACATAAACATTATATTTGTTTTCGTTTTTAGCTGTTACAACTGAAAACTTAGAGATTTTAATTATATAAACATTTTTATGCTTCTCTGAATATTTCTCTTGTGGAAATTCCTGGGTCTTTATACTACCATTAAAATGCTTTTGGCAAATATTACAAAGTTGCACTTCAACAATATTATATTAAGTTACAGTGTATTTAGAAAATTATAAGTGTTCATTTGGCTCAACCCCACCAATACTGGATATGATATTAAAAAACAAAACATAATACAATACTAGCAATTTGGCAGCTATATTGTTAGTTAAATCTAGCAGCTAATTTACATTTCTTTAAACACTAAGTAAATTCATGAGTCATTAATACTTACTCTTTTTAAATTAGCTTTTGCAATACACATTGAGCTGCTTCTTTCTGAGATTGTTCCTAATGAAAGATCATATCCTGGTTATATTTATATTATATAATCTACCTCTTCCTTTGCTTCAATTGATGAGATAAAATTCAGCTGGTAGACCCAACTGGAACCTCAAATATCTTCCCTAGCAGCTTAGAATTGGGAAACTATAGAATTCAATAAGTTGCTATTATTATATCTAACTAGGAACTACTATAAAGTTAGGTTTGGCAGCCACTGCTGGATATGTTCATGACGAAGTAGATGATGGAGTGCTACATATGTTCACTATTCCAAATGTGCCACATCAGCTTGTTCTGTATGATGACTGCTGTCTACTGCTATAGTGGCTCTCGAGTATTTGAAATGTGACTCGTGTGGCTGAGGAGTTGAATTTATAATTTCATTTAATTTTAATTAACTTACATTTAAATAAATAAAACCTATTGTACAGAACAGTGTGGTTGTAGACAGAAAAGGTTGAAGGTTGCATACAGAGAAAAAAGAAATGAAAGATTCTGTGGCATTGGAGAAATGGAGGGAATTAATGAGAATCTCTAAGTGCTTTTGAGCTTCATGGTTTTTTTTGTTCCACTCCCTGGTGAAGTTAAACTGTATATTTCCTGCTCTGAATTCAGTGATACCAAATGCTAGCATTATAAATAATAATTTAGGTCTTTTCCCAGGTCATTTTTCCACTTGTGTTTTCTACTTGCTTCAAACTACATTTTCCTAGGAGACTGTTTATCTAATTGGGAATTTAACAATTCTAAGAATTCACTATTTTCTTAAAGGACATTTTCTTCATATGCGATGGTATGCCTGTAATTTATTGATAAGAATAGTCTGCACTCCTTAATTATATTTTCTGTTTGCTAGTTAAATGATTTCTGATTTTTTTTTTTTGTTTTTTGCTGCCCTCTTCCTATTTATTGCAATTTGAACAATTTCTTAATGCCATATAAAGAAATAATTCTTTAAAGCTGCAGACCAGGTGTTTTTCTATCAGAAAAAATTCTACCTAAATTAAAAAATATATTCCAAACTTACTTAAACTTTTCCAGAGAACATAGAAAACTAACCAAACCATAATTCATGTTTACATCATAATACTTACCATTGATATCAAAACTAGAAAAAAAGCATGAGAAAAAATTATAGGCTAATCTCATTCTTAAATAATCTTAAGCAAAATATTAACAGATCTCAGTAATGTATAAAGAATATATCATGATATAATTGGGTTAATCTCATGTAAACAATTGAAAATTTATTGAAAATTAATTTTTAAATGTTGCTAAATAATTACAGATATATATCAAAACCACAGAAAGGAATGTTTTGTAGGACAGCATTGTCAATAGTCCTAAAATTGATAAGAAGTCACAATGTAATTATAATTAAAAACCTACAAAAATTCTCATAAAAGTAGACAAAATTGATTACTTTACAATTTTTGGGTCAGCAAAGGCCAATTACAGCAAAGATACTCTTGATAAAGTAAACTAAGCTTATAGGACATATTCTACCAACTATCAAGAATTATTATTAAGTAGTATCATTTAAACCCATACAATACTAGTGTTAGAATAGTGAAATTGGTTCTAGGAAAAGATTACAGAGCCCAGATATAGTCCCATACATATAAAATAAAAACTTTAATTCTGAGATATGGGACATTACAGACTCCAGAGGAAAAGAGACACCGGTCAATATATGATGCAGAGAAAAGTGATTATCCATAGAGGGAAAGAAGCCACACCACCCACAATGCTCAAACAATTACATCAATGTGCAAGGCCAAGCTTTAAAAAACTCAAAGAAAATTATATACCAATATTTTTATGGCCTTAGCATAAGAAGGGGTATTATGAACAGGATAAAGTTGGCTACATTGAAATTAAAAACTTTAGTTCACTAATGTATACTGGGGGGATGTCAAAAAGGCAAATCACAAGTCAGGGGAAATGTTTGCACCACAAATGATCAACAAAGAGTTTTGTACACATGATGACAATACTGAGTGCTTCTACAAATTCATAATCATAATAACAAAACAATAGAAAAATGAACACAAGATATAGAAAGAAAACGTTTCTTTATTCATTCACCAGATATTGACTTATCATCAATATATACTAAACAGGGTTCTGGATAGAATAGGTGTTGTTACGGAAAAAAGTATGTAGATTCTTTATCCTCCCAAAACATATTCTTGTGATGGCAGACAAAAATAAATGAAATAAATAAGTGCAATGGAGAAAATAAAGAAGAAAAGGTAAGGTAAGATAAGGGGGTAAGGATTATGAGTTGGGAGAAGGTAGAGATTTCCATTTGAAGGAGGTTCCCAGTAAGCGAGTGATCTTTGAGAAATGATTTGGGGAAAAAAAAAAATGAAAGCCATTTCATGAAGCTGGAGGAAAAAAACGCTTTCCAGGCAGAAGGAAATTTGGGAGCAAAAACTCTGAATGTCAAGTGTGTTTGATAAAATCAAAGATCAACAAGAAGCTTAGTGTAATTAAACTGGAAGAAGAGAAGACTAGACAAGATGAAGAAGAAGTAACTGGGGATCAGAACAAGCAGGTTCTTATCAGTCACTGAGAGACTTTGGCTTATATCATATACACTCAACTCTATTTATATCAGAGAAATGAAAGTTAAAACCAAAACCAATATTATTTTATGCCACTAGAATAGAAAAACTGGTTCACAATTACAAATGTTGGTAATGAATGAACACCAGTACTTGCTGGTAGAATTCTAAATTCCAGAGCAATCTTTGGAAGCAATCCATTTATCCATGACCCATTAATTCTATTTCTAAAGCCTTGTATATATGCTTTAGGAGATGTATATTAGAGGATATTTATCATAGTACATTTACTGTATCAAAAATTGGAAACAAACAACTCAAATAGCCTTATACACATACAATGAAGTATTGGATAGCAAAGAAAACAAATGAACTAAAATTGTGGTTAAGATAAACTATATATATAAGGTTGCACGATAATCATGTTGCAGGAGACTATATTCAGAATACACCATTTTTAAATGCTAATAAAGGGGTAAACATTTATCTTATTCATGGAAGTATGAATATGGGATAAAAGAATACAAAAACACAAGAAATAACAAACATAAATTTCTTTTTTTTTTAATGTTTTATTTATTTCTAGGAGAGAGAGAGAGAGAGACAGCGTGAGCAGGGGAGGGTCAGAGAGAGAGGGAGTCACAGACTGAAACAGGCTCCAGGCTCTGAGCTGGCAGTCAGCACCGAGCCCGACGCGGGACTAGAACCCACGAACCGCGAGATCATGACCTAAGTGAAAGTCGGACGCTTAACCGACTAAGCCACCCAGGCGCCCCAACAAACATAAATTTCTTAAATATCACAACCTCTAGGGAGATGGTGGGGAGGAGTGGAGAAGGGAAAGGAGAGAGTCAAAATAGGCGGTTGTCTATATATATATATATGTGCATATATATATATACTTTATATATATTCTATCAAATATTGTTAAGTAGATCCTTTAAATATAAGTAATAAGACAAGCATAATAAAATTTATGGAAAGCAAATGACTCCGTGTGATTATCTCATATTATTTTAGATTCATATTTAACGGTTTACTAAATCATGATCTATTAGTTTCCTTGGGCTTTTGTAACACATTAGCAAAACCTTAGTAGCTTAAACCAACAGCAATTTATTCTCATAATTCTGCAGGCTAGATATCCTAAGTAGTCAGGGCCATTCTTGGCCCCTTCAGCTTCTGGCTGGAGCAAAATTCTGGGGTTTTCTTGGCACTGGCTACTTCACTCCAAATTCTACTTTGGTCTTCATATTCCCTTCTCCCCTCTCTGTGTCTTCACCTCTTCTATCTCCAGTCTCCTTCTGCCTATTATAAGGACATTTGTTACTGGATGTAGAACCTACCCTGATATTCCACAAATTTCTTCATTTCAAAAGTCTTAATCCCATCTGCAAAGAACCCGTTTCCAAAAAAAATTAACAATCGCAGATTCCAGGGATTTGTTCACGTATCTTTTGAGGGAACCTTCTTCTTCTTGATAGGGAAAAATCTGTTATAAGATGGTCATTGATGACAGGACTGATAAGGAAATACCTGTCCCTGATCAAAAGCTCCCTCTTCTGAGTTCTTCTTCCCACTCTGCTTGTCACATGCATTAATGAGGAATGGAGAAGTAACAGGCTACAAATTACTCCCTCTGCTGATGCTCTGAGCTCAGACCTCTGGAGAATGATCTCCTCTGAGCCCACCGGTGTAAAATAAACCTCCTCCCTTCCAAGATCTCTGAGTGCCAGCTTCATTCTTCCACCAGTGATCCAGACCAGATTCTGCATCAATGTGACTACACATAATTATGATATTCAATGATTATTACTTGATTTTTGAGTCAAGTTAATGAATTGAGACTAAGGCTTTTACAATTCGTTAAAATGCATTCCTTAAATGTACTTTATAAATTAGGCAATTTTCATAAATTTCTAAGTGTGTGAAGGTCCACACTACCTTGAAATCCTGTACACCCATTTCATAAATCATAGAGCATAAAGGTATCTCCAGAGGTCAGTTACTGTCTTCCCTTGCCTATAGACACAGCCACATTTAAACTAACACAGGAAAAGAGGTGTCTGTTCTTTTCTTAAAGATTTCCAGCATGAGGAATTATATATCCTTTTCCAGCAACACAGTTTGGCATCTCAAGCATTGAATATTTAAAACTTAACTTTTACATTCCAGAGGCATGGGAAATAGTAAAACCTTTACAACTTGCACACTGACTGAGAACTTCCAGCAGTCATTAGAGGAGACTGCAAATATGAGGCAAATAAGAAAAGCTGGAACAGTGTACAGATTTTGTTTTTCTATTACAGCTGTTAATATGCAATTCAAATATAGCTTGACATAGGCATACATTTTGATCTTGCTTTTTCTAGTCTTTTGAGAAAAAAAAATGAATTCTCTCAAAAAAAACAAAAAAAAACAAAAAAAAATTTAGCCTGAAGTGATTGAAAATACATGAAGAAAGGCTTTCAAGTTCATGACACTCAGACTAATTTTTCTGTCTACTACTACATCACACTAAGACAAGGAAGAAAGCATGAGATGAGAGTAAGGGAGGATTACGAGCAGATGTGGAAACGAAAACTAAACCTGAAATAATCTGGTTGTTCTCTTACGTTAAACAGAAAGTTTGACAATTTCACTTGATAAGATATAAAACGGACATAGATTTGTTCCCAAGCTCTGTTACTTTATAAAAGTGATTTGATACACATGGAAGTAGCAAAGTCAGCTCTGCTCACAAAATATTTTGATTATCTCCTTTACATTCTCAGATACATTTTCCTGACAGCATTTCCACCAATACATAGCTCAGACAACATCCCACGTTTTACAGAGGCAAGGACAACATCGGATTCATCGTCCTCGGAAATCGGGTAATTTGGCAAGGAAGTGCACTGCCGTGTCATTCTGGGAATTGTGCACGGTGTGGTGTGGGTACTCTACCCTCAGATAAAAAAAGTGAAAAACTGGAGTTCTAGATGGATCTGGGCCACCACCTACGTGTGGTAGAAGTGAAAAACAACTCTCCTGTATTTCCATACTATTGAGATTCTAATACCTACTGTGTAAATAAGATAATACAATCTAGTTGTCTGTAAAACAGAGACCTAAGTGTTGATTCTTAAAAGTTTCCCTGAGACTTTCTTTTGGGAAAGAATTGCTTTAATCCCAAGTGGTTTCTTGATTATTAATATAAATTGTCTAGAATTTCTTGTATATATCTTGCTCACAATCACTGTATTTAATGCAACAACTCTCAATTTTGTTTTAATGATAGTAGTTTGGCAAAGTGCATACTCTTTGTTGATGTTGCTAAATCGCTGTACTTTAAAGAATGGTTTATAGGTGAAAGGCATAATATCTCTCAGGAATTGTTTAGCATCTGATACGTTTAGGATTCAGTCAAATGTGAGTATGAAGACTGAGATAATAAATTACCACTTGGAAAAATTGACATTATGTCAAACAAAGGGACTGCAGTAATCTAGAAAATGCTAGAAAAGACTGATCTATAGGAAAAGGATCAGGAATGGATAGAGCATCATAAAATGTGAGCATTCTGGTAAAGGTCACATTGTATTTTCATCTTGAATATACTTCAAGATGAAGAATAGTGTCTCAAGAGGGTTGAATGGCATGTGATTTTTATGAAACAGTTTCTTCCCAGATACATAATTGTTAGACCATTACACCTATTTCTTTCTTCAACTTGCGTTTATAAGAGCAACTGACAATTCATTCTTTGTGAGAGGTTTGTCTTTTCTACTTATCTCTAGGGATTTCATGAGCGTATGTTCGCCAGAACTAGGAAATTTTCTTCAATCAGGTAATGGTGAAAAATGTCGTATAGATTAGTACAGATGTGGAGGGATAGGGGAGCAGAGAAAGGAGGGTAACAAACTGAACAATGGATTAGCTTTGCTCATGATCATAATCTTAGGAAAATTGTACATTTCTACTTTAATGTTAGATATAGATTAAAATGTTTTGGACTGCAAACATAAAAAGAAATGCAGTCAATTCTTCAGTTGTAATGTCTTTGCTTTAAAAGTTCTTCTGTAGGGCACCTGAGTGGTTTAGACGGTTAAGTGCCTGACTCCAGCTCAGGTCATGATCTCACAGTTTGTGGGTTTGAATCCCATGTCAGGCTCTGTGCTGACAGCTCAGAGCCTGGAGCCTGCTTCTGATTCTGTGTCTCCCTTTCTCTCTGCCCCTCCCCAGCTCATATTCTGTTTCTCTCTCAAAAATAAATAAAACACTAAAAGAAAAGTTCTTCTGTAAATAGTTTAGGATAAAAGAGTATTTTTTTGAGAGCATTTTAAATTATGGCAAAATTTCTAGTAAAATAGAACCACTTATTTTAAGTAGGGGAAATTATCACTTAGTAAAGTCTCTGAATGCGGAATGTAGACCAGGACAAATCTTTAGCCATGGTTCACTGTTTAACATCTTTCTCCTTAAATTCTTTAATCTTGAGAATGCAAATTAGCCTCCTGTTCCTCCTTTACTTTCCTTGTCATGTTTGACCAGGGATGTTTTCTTGAGTGGGTGTGTAGATAGAAGTAAAGTAATAAACATAATCAAAGAAACTTAGAAATTTACATTGAGTGAAAGAGTATTTGGAGGAGGGAGGTTGACCGTGAGTGATGGGGAGGGTTTTTCTACCATCCCTTTATTTATTTTCCAACACCACTGCTGTGCAGGGAACAACAAAGCTTCAGGCCATTTTTAAATGCTGTCTCGCAAATAGAGGTATCTGTAGTAACAGAAAAAAGGGAGAGAAATAAGAAGAAAATTCCAAATGGTGTTTATGGGGAATAAGCAAAATGCTTGGAGTTATAGATCGTAGCTTAACTTAGTTACACCACTTAGAAGTCATATCTCAGAGCCATTTATGTGCAAGACCCATTTGCTTGGAGCAAAACTCCACAAACTTAAGTTACTCTGTATAAAAATGTTAATATGAAGAGTGATAATAAATTACAGGAACACATGAAGTTTTTATTATAATATAGATTGTGATATCTCTTTAAAATAAATGGAGCCCTTGTTTGGTGTCATGTAATAGACTATCAGAGACAATTATACTATAATGGCATTTAAATGCAGTAATACTGGATAAAATATTTGCCATTACTGGGAGAATAGAAGTAATTCACATGTTTGGATCATGTAATTAGGAGCCAGGAATTATTAAAAAAAGAAAAGAGTGAATTTCACAAATTGAAGAAAAACAGATACTACAGGAAGAGCATTTTCTTCCTAGGGCAATTTCACGAACAGATGAAACTGGCAAATGATAGAAGTATTAGAAGGAAATATATAAAGAACTAAACTAAGTATATCATATGCAGCTTTGCTTTCAGGACTCAAACATACAATTACTGAACACATATAGATCTCATCTGGATGCCTCAAATGTCTCTGTACAGGTTCCAGAATTGTTATATAGTTTGCAGTCATGGTGACTTACAGGTTGAAATTGTTTTCACTCTGGTGCATTATTTCATTAAGACCTGTCTTAGGAAATAGGATTCATCCAAAAACGGAGGATGTGATATGACAGATATGGCTGTCAGCCTGATCCCTTAATTCCTAGGTTAGAGGTTAGAATTTGGTTAATCGCCTTTTCCTACAACTTATGGAATAGCAAGTATAAAATTCACATAATGTACATTAATTTAAGATTTAAGATTTCATTTTAATGCCTCTTCTACTTAGTCACTTCCTGGAGAACTAAAGATCTGGAGATGAATCCAGGACTACAACATTGAGTTAGTAGGTAGTATCCTATGGTGTGATGGAATTAGATCTATTCATGCAGAAAATGTCTTAAATATGTATGCAATGCTTACAAAGAGCATAGTAAATGAAATGTTAGCCTATCCTCCCAGACTTAAGGAAGAAACTATGTGTTTGAATGGATCTTTGCTTACCTCTTTTGATCACCAGGAATGAGGTGTGGGCCTTATGCTATCTAAATGGAGTGTCTAGCAGATGGGGGCCCTCAAATGTGGGGCAATGACTGGGTGGAAGCCAGTGGCATGGGAGGCAAATGAATTCACCTGAGGCGGAACAAAGGAGAAGTTTATTGAATACACCACAGGGTTGCTGTGCGCAGGACAGCGGAGAAGAGGCTTTGCCAGGAGGCAGTGGAAGTGGAGTAAACCATCAAAGAATGGAGGGCAGGACAGCTGAGGAGAGGCTGGAGGCGAGGCTGGCTGCAAGGAGGCAGTGGCTGTGGGCTGTTTTTAAACGGGGAAGATGAGGAGGTATGGCGACGTATCTGGATTTCTCCCATTTTTGGTAACTGTGCCTAGTTTTAAGTAGCCAATTGGCCAGTTAGGGCCTATGGATATTCTGAGGTGGGTTGTCTTATGGGTCTGTCTGTATTCAGCCAGGGGGTGGCTATGGGCCCTTTACATTCCATTACTCAAGCCTGTTTGCCCCAAAGCAGCCTCTACAGGCATGAAGAATTAGGACAATTAGGACCTATGTTTAATTTAGGCCTTATTCCAGATGAATTAAAGGATATTTTCCTTTTTAAAAAATGTTTGAGGGAGAGGAGGGGAGAGAGGGAGAGGGAGAATCCCAAGTTGGCTCTGCACTGTCAACCCAGAGCTCTACGCAGGGCTCCATTTCACAAACTGTGAGATCATGACCTGAGCTGAAACCAAGAGTCAGATGTTCAACTGACAGAGCCAACCAGGCACCCTAAATAAAAGGATATTTTCAGGCTGACATGGGAGTAAATGAATTAGCTCAGTGTGTCTAGGGTTTCTGCACTGGAGACATGTTGAAGATTTATGAATATATTGAGGAACTGTGTGTAGCATTGTCTCTCTGTGTTTTTCTTTTTTAAAATTTTTATTTATTTCTGAGAGAGGCAGAGATAGTATGAGTGGAGGAGGGACAGAGAGAGAGAGAGAGAGAGAGACTCCCAAGCAGGCTCTGTACTGCCATCTGTGGTGGGGCACGAACTCATGAACTGCAAGATCATGACCTGAGCCCAAACCAAAGTCAGTAGCTTAACCAACTGAGTCACCCAGGTGCCCCTCTGCATTTTTCTTATTAAGGAAAAGGGGCCAGTAAATGCCTGAAAACAGATCTTTTAATATTCTCTCAACTAAAGGAAGCAAACAAAAAAGAAAGAAGTTTGTACATGGCATATGATGGGAATACCTCCAATTTCGAGGTTGAAATAATGCTAAGTCATGAAGCTCCTGACAGTTTTCCTACGTCGGCACTACGTTGATCTAAGTGCTGAGGAGAAGTTTACTTCACAGAGGGAAAAGAAATAGCACTCGAATATCAGACTCATCATGGCCAGTTGCACAAATTAAATTCAGTTCAAAATGTAAAAGTGAATCCCAAGCAAATTCAGAGTGTTCTAAAATATTTTTTCCTATTCAGGGCAACCAATCAATTTGAAGATAAGTAGAAAATGGTAGAGAAGTGAGAAAGTTGGAAATTCTTTTTAAAATGCCTAAACTATACTTAGGGCACCTGGGTGGCTCAATTAGTTAAGTGTTCAACGTTGGCTCAGGTCATAACCTCATGTTTTGTGGGTTTGAGTCCCACTTTGAGATCTGTGCTGACAGCGCAGAGCCTGGAGCCTGCTTTGGATTCTGTGTCTTCCTTTCTCTCTACCCTTTACCCCCGACCCTCACTCTCTCGAAACCAAATAAGCATTAAAAAGTATAAAAATAAAATGCCTAAGTATAATTTACATTAACATTTCTCCAAAAATGTTGAAAGTTTTGTTTTCTATATTTAACATTTAATGGTTTATCCTGAAGAAAGTGCCTTGATATGTTACCAGAGGAAAAAAAGGAACAGATATCATCAATAAAAAATGTTTTCAGCTTTGAGATACTTTGGAATATTATAGTCACATCTAAAAAATCTTTTGCCAGTATATTATTTTCCTTTAAAAAGTAAGTAAAGTAAGGAAGCAGGATAGTAATTCAGTGAGTTCTGTGTTAGCTATAAAATTATACAGCATGTGATGCTAGAGCCACATCATTCAAATGGGAAAAAAAATCACATAGACTTTCTTAGCAAGATCTAGAGTGGCATGTAAGTTAGAATCAAGAAATCATAGGCCCTCGGAACAAATTGTTATCACATGGAGGAAATATGTCAACAATATAAGAACAAACTAGTAGAAAGTCAAAAACAATATTTGATATTATTTTCACAAAGCCTAATAAAGACCCCATGACTAAAGTATAACTGTTCATTCTCTACTGGCATGTTAAAGGTGATACTGTATTGTATGAATATTGATAAACTTTATGGATGCATATATTTATAAATGAAATAAGTCTATAAAAATATCTTTTAGTTAAAAATGTCTTTAGAAAGCAATATTTCCCAAACTTCCCTACACTTCAGATCTATCATTAAAAACAAAAACAATAACAAAAAACCACAAAAACTATTCTGAGAATCTACCTAATGGTTAAATTTCCCTGAGTGAATGTCTGATTTTAAAAATCTGTGATTTAAAAACAACCAACCAACCAACCAACAAATAAATAAATACACAACAGAAGAACTAAGGGCTACTGTTCTTAAGCTTCATTTCTTCTGTAATTCTTTCTCTGTTTTCTCTAAGATTTATGTCTGTGTATAGTCAGATGACCATAGTTTCTTGAAATATTTTGCTCTGCATTGGATAAATTTGCTTTCACAATACTAGAAACTTAGTATCATTTCAGAGGGTACACTGCTGCCATTCAAGTCAAGAAAAAGTAAAGAAAAGAAAGATAATATGGTGTTACTTTGTTTCAATGTATCTTTTATTTGTGACAAAGGACCAAGAGTGTAGCTGCTGTAGAAAGTGGTTTAGAAATAGTTCAAGTCCTTTAGGAATGTATTATTTCTTTTTTTCTCTTTAAAAAATGCTTATTTACTTATTTTGAAAGACAAAGAATGTGAGCGAGGGAGAGGCAGAGAAAGAGGGAGAGAGAGAATCCCAAGCAGACTCTGTGCTGTCAGTGCAGAGCTCAATGTGGGGCTCAATACCGTTCGCAAACCAAGAGATCATGACCTGAGCCAAAATCAAGAGTTAGATGCTTAACCAACAGAGCCACCAGGTGCCCTGGGAAAGTATTATTTCAATTAATTTATTCATTCATTTATTCTATGTCATACATTGAACTTCTTAATTATGGCAGGTGCTGAGGTATGTGTTGGGTATAGGGTAATTGACATTCCTTTGTCTTTCAGAGTTTTCAGTATAGTTTAGTGAGGGGGTGCGTGTATCTTTTGTGTGGGTAGAGAGGTGTTAAGGTTTCTTTACAAATTTTAAGAATACCATTGGGGCTGGGTTCTTTTTGTTTTTTGTTTTCCTAAGCTGGAGGCTTACTGAAGGAGCAATATATAGGTAGCAATATCTGTAACATAAATTAGTTATAAGGTTTGTGATTTGACTGACAGCAAAAGCAGATCACATTAATGTTTGCTGCTCTGTGTCACAGTTAGCAAAATTCTGATTCCAGAGTAAGTAGACAACTCTCACAACTTCAGATCAGTGTTACCAATTTAGCAGTTATGATATTATACAGCTTCCAATGTATACATGTATGCACTTGAACATAAACATCCTATAGTGTGTGTGTGTGTGTGTGTGTGTGTGTGTGTGTGTGTGTGTGTGGTATGTATAAAATCTCTTCTGTATATAGTTTGCCTATTCTTTTCTACACCTGGCTGTTTGTTTGTTTGTTTGTTTTACTCTTATGATCAATTCAGTGAACTGCATCTGATAAATTGCTTTGAAAATGTGCTCTGATAAAAGACTGCAACATCAAGACCACAAGACACGGTATGTCTACAATGGAATATTACTCAGAGTTAAAAAAGAACGAAATCCTGCCATTTGCAACAACATGGAATCGACATAGAAAATTTAATACTAAGTAAACTAAGTCAGCAAAAGACAAATACTATATGATTTCACTGATATGTGGAATTTAGAAACAAAACAAATGAACAAAAGAAGAAAAAAGAGACAGATGAAAAAACCAGACTCAAATACAGAGAACAAACTGGTGGTCACCAGAAGGGAGGGGTAGGTAGGGGCATGGGTGAACTAGATGAAGGGAAATAAGATTACAATTATCTTGAGAAGCACTGAGGAATTTATAGATTTGTTGAATCATTATATTGTATCCTTGAAACTAATACAACACTGTATGTTATATAATAATTCAGTAATTATTGAATAATTTAAAAAGATACTTAAGAGACTATAACTTTAGGGGCTCCTGGGTGGCTCAGTTGGTTAAGCATCCGACTTTGGTTCAGGTCATGAACTCCCAATTCATGAGTTTGAGCCCTGCATTGGGCTCTGTGCTGACAGCTCAGAGCCTGGTGCCTGCTTCAGATTCTGTGTCTCCCTCTCTCTGCCCCTCCCCCACTCACGTTCTCTCTCTCTCTCTCTCTCTCTTTCTCTCTCTCTCTCTTGCTCTCTCAAATATAAATTTTAAAAAGACATTAAAAAATAAGAGACTATAACATTAGATTGAAATGTCTATGGTGGTGATGCTAGCCCCTGGAGAAATATAATCAAGGAGGTGACATGATCAGATTTGTCTTGAGAATCAATTTTGGGTGGCTAGTTGGTTAAGCCTCTGTCTCTTGGTTTTGTGCATCAGGATCTGTACTAACAGCATGCTGCCTGCTTAGGATTCTCTCTCTCTGACTCTCTCCTGCTCCCATGGACATGCTCTCTCTCTCAAAATAAATAAATAAAACCTTTAAAAAATGCAGTAAAGAAGTAGGAAACTAAAGTCAGGGAGATCATTTGATCCTCATTTGATTGTCCAGGTAAGAAAAAATGAAAAATTGTGGGATTGGAGAGAAGGCTATTCAAGATATAGTTATGAGAGAGAATTAACAGTTTTTAGGATATAAAAGTATGGGATAGGTAAGGTTTTACAGAAAGAGATTGTTAATATCAAGGAGCATTTCAGCTGCCTTCCTTTTCAGGATATAGGCAGGTGGAGATGGCACTCATTGGGTAGAAGTGAAAGAGTTATTCTTGGGGAGACATTGTCAAATTCAATTTGGAGTTTGCAAAGTTTGTGGTTTTTATATGGCAATAATTGGAAATGTTCAGTAAGCAGTTAATTAAGTGAATCTCTGTCCCAAGAGAGAAGTCTGAGTAGGACATGCAAATTTGGGAAAAACCAGTGCACAATAGCAATGAAAGTCATAGGCGCAGCTGAGGGCAACAGGGAAAATTATATACGCTAAAAATAAATAAAAGCAAGGAGAACAGAACCTTGGAGAAGAAGAGCATGAACAAAGAGGAACTTGTGAGAATTAATTGTCAGGGATGGACGTCGAAAAAAGAAAACCAGAGGAGAAAGAAACTTTAGGTCCTCTCAAAAATATTTTTACATCACTCATTTATATATATATGCTATGCAAGTATCCCTAAACTGAATATATGCTTTGAAGTAACAACCAGACCAGAGGGTACGATTGATAACTTTGGCAGTTATTTAGTCATGATAATCCACTCATATCTCCACTGGAGATATGAGAAAGACATAGGTGACCTCTTACGAATAAGAATCTCTTAAGAATAAGAATCTCTTAAGAATAAGACCACAAAACAACCCAAAATGTAGGAGAAACTGTTTTCCCTCATTTCTCATCTTGTTTTTCTTGCCCCATGTGAGTCTCTTCACTTTCTGACTCTGACTTGTTTGATTTCCAATTCCCTCTGTGATAAATTACAACTGGCAACTCTAGAGTTAATAGCTTCCTTTGTTCAAGGGCATCAAACTGATTGAGGATATTTTGTCCAAATATAACAATGGATGGTTTCACTAATTCACCCAACAGCAGGTGCCTGCTACAGCCTCATCAACAATGCCAATGTATGTACACAGTACTCATTCTAAACAGGCCTCTCAATAGCGCTGAATCACAAAGGAATATTGCCGGGGAGCTTGAGTGCTTGGGCTGACAAAGCTGTAGATGACCACAAATCTTAAAGTAGTGGAACAGGCGATGCAATATTTTAAGACACAAGTACCTTTAATCACCCAAACTATCCTGTTCTTTATTTCAGAGAGCAAGGATTTAAAGAGTGAGTAAGGAGAGCAAAGACTGCTCCTTAGTCATCTAAATATATCTGATGTTTGAGTTTCAGGTAGTAAACAGGAAGAATGTAGATAGCAAGGGATTTTGGAATTTACTCAAATTTAACCAGGTAGCTTTTAGTTAGCAAAGGATTCCTACATATAAATATTGACACTAGTCTGGAAACCAGCAAAAATCCATGTCCTTTGAAAAAAACCATCTGTCACGAGATATTTTCACAAACTTACTGGTCTCAGGATCCATTTGGAGCCTAAAAATTATTCCTTAGCATATAAAAGAAGTGCTTTAGATGTGCTTTCCATTTCATTGCATAGCATTTTTAAAAGGACATACTGAGTGATGGAGATTTAATATCATAAATTTTTACTGTTTGAAGAGCTCTTTTTGTTTTTTTGGTGCCACTTACTGATATTAACCAATTATAATTTTAAATATATTTTTAAGTCATTTAAGGTGACACAATAAACTTATGATATAGTAACACAAATAATAGTTTTATAATGTAACTATTTCAGAAAATAGAAACAAATGGTAAAGGCACTGGAATTTTATTTTCCAAATTTCTTTAATGTTTGGCTTTTAGGAAATATCTGGCTTGTAATGTCTGTTTCTACATTCAATATGAATCACTATATGTGTTGGTTGAAGTATATGAAGAAATATGTGGTTGAAGAAGACTTAAATTGTTGAAAAAAGATTAAAGGGGTACTTGCACGTCGTTGAAAAAGTGAGAAATAAGTCAATAGCCTTTTCAGGTAAGTGTGAATATTTCTACTTGATGTCATACCCACAATTTATAGTAGAATTTCATCTACTATCCAGATAATATTATATTACATCATCACTGAGCATTTGGAAAGCAAAGTTCACTATTCTGCCTATCTTTTATTTTATTATTTTATTTTTTTTAATGTTTTATTTATTTCTAAGAGAGAGAGAGAGCGTGAGCAGGGGAGGGTCAGAGAGAGAGGGAGTCACAGACTGAAACAGGCTGCAGGCTCTGAGCTGGCAGTCAGCACAGAGCCCGACGTGGGGCTCGAACCTACGAACCGCGAGATCATGACCTAAGCGAAAGTCGGACGCTTAACCGACTAAGCCACCCAGGCGCCCCCTGCCTATCTTTTAAATGTTGTCACATTTTACTAGAGAATGTGGAAAATTGGTTTTGTTGATATCACTACCAATGTCACCAGAAAATTCTTTAAGTGTTGGCAAATTTCAGAGTGGCAGATACGTTTTTCAAAACTCCAACTTTCATGTGAGAGATCCAATTCTACCACGAGCAAAACGTTTTTTCAGTTGCTTCCCTTAACATGACAGGGTCACTTTGTTCACTTTGTTCTTTTGTGAGGAAAAGTCTGCCAAGTACGCAAGTCTAAATAACCAGTGATCGTTGGTCAGTTTTTCAGGTGAGAACAGTTTATCCTTCCAAAGGAACCAGCTAGTTCAGCCAGCAACTCAATGGCACGTGTGCTCTTCCTCAAGACAACTCTTATATTTCAGAACATGACAGAACCATTTTTTGTGTGCTTTCCATTTCATTAAAAAGAATTTTAAAAAATACATAGGCAGGAATTTAGTATAGGTAATGTTTTGCTTCATCAGGACATTCCTGATGAAAGGTTTATTTTTTTTTGTTTGTTTTTTTAACATGTGAGCATGTGGAAGTAAAAAATAAAATGACCACCATAGTTTAGCAACACAGTTTCAATTCATGCTTTTTCCTCACCAATTCCTTTTCCACCATCAGTACACCCAGTGAAAAAGAACGTGGTAACGACTTAGTATTGTGATGAAAATAGTTTTGACCTTATGAAACCCTGAATATATCTCAGAGACACACAGGAATCCATTGACTGCACTATCAAAACCACTGAAATATAATCTAGACAAGATGAGAATATTAAGCACCGACAGAAGGAACTGAAGAAACATGTCAATGTCTTTTGCTCTTTATATACAGAATAAAATAAAGAGATTATATCTAGGTGAAAACTTATCTGAAGCACAGTTATAAAAGACATGACTTCACCAGGTACCTTTCAAGACTAAGACTGTTGTTTAAATGTAAAAATAAAAACTAATAGCTTTTTGAAAATGAAAATAAAACAGTTCAATGAGGATACACTCTGTGTTGTTTATTCTATCATCTTGCTTCTACAACATTTAGTAATGCCAAATGTTTCCGTGCCTCTCTGACTTCTCTATTCTTTTCAATATACCTTGAATATTCCTTACCTAGAACTGGGATTAGGTACCATACATTACTGTCAAAGTTACATGGAAAACCTATTTGTGCATCTTAGCCACGGCTCCCTTATCATCTCTTTGATATTATCTTCTCTTGAGTCCTTTCAGAACATGTCAGTCACTGATCCTCTTCATCTCTATTCCTTATATCGACCAAAATACTCAGCGCCATTAAAATGTTTTGAGAGAGCTAACAATGACCACTCACATTAAATAGAGTCTGAATATAAAAAGCAACGTTGCTGTGTAGATGTGTACATCCAGTACACACACATCTGCTCCTATGTATGGAGACTGGTACTCAAGGTTTTCTGTGCACATTGTATCTGTTTTGCTGTTATTAGTGTCTACAGTGCTTAGTTTACTTATAGAAGAAAGAGGATGTTTAGTGATTTCTTTTTACACATCTAATTTTTTCTGATTAACATATATAATTATTAAGCATTTTAAATAGCTACTTATATTAGTCATGGTTTTCCAGAGAAACACAACCAATAGCAGATTGTGCACATAAAATATAAACGCACATATACAGAGAGAAGGGAAGAAAGAGATTTAAAAAAATTGGTTGCATGATTGTGCTGGGGTGGCAAGTCTGAAATTTATAGGGCATGTCAGTAGATTGGAAACTCAGCCAGTATTTGATACTGTGGTATTAAGGCAGAATTCTTCTCTGGAAAAATTCAGCATTTTGCTCTTAGGCCTTCAACCGGTTGGATGAGGCCCACCTGTATCATCAAGGGTAATCTTTACTTAATGTTAACTGATTGCAGATGTTAACCACACCCATAAAATATTTTCACAGCCAAACTTAGATTAGTGTCTAATTAAATAACCAATACGTTGGCCTTTTCAAATTGACACATGAAACTAATCATCACACCATCAATGAAATCCATGCTAGATAGGAGCTTCTCTTCAGTTATATTTCTTGATTGTTAGATATACAATCCAATTTTACTCTTTAATCAAGAACTAAAACTGAACTTTGTGATAATTGCACCGCAAGGGGAATGTAATAGGGAAAACTTGGTTTCATGGCTTCTTTGGATTATTTTGACAAAGAGTGTTTGAGCTGTCGAAATTCTATCTCACATTAGGCTATTCTAAAGGTCAAATCATACATTTCAGTACTCACAGTACCTTGTACTGGTCAGAGACAGTTATAACGAACCCCCCTCTGGGCACTGGCATAATTTCATCGAAGAACTGTTTTATTTTAGTAAATAGAGTGAGGGCAGCCCAGCTGGAGACATTCCTGGATAGGAAAGTTGAGGAGCCAAGCAAAACAGAACCACAAAGGGCTTTATGTTGTGTTACTAATAATCATTTATTCTCTTTTTTTCACTCTTGCAGGAGTTCTCTGCCTAGTTTCTTTTTATCTTAACCCCTGAAAGCGTCCCATTTCCGCTGACACATTTTGCTTCCTCTGGGAAACAAAATACCTCTTAAAAACCTGCTTGGAAATCTCATGCTTGTTTTCCTGCCTAGCCTTGGCTTTGAATTTTACATTCAGGCCTCTCCATCGACACTCAGACCTACTAAAGATCACAACTGCTATATTTGGAGCCACAAAGATTTTTTTTTTATTAGAAAGTGAGTGATTTATGATTTGCAATATTAAAACTTTTTTTTGTTACCAAGTAACAGAGAAAAACATTAATGACCCAACACAAATTTCAGATTAATCTGGACAAACCACTCAGAAGTCACAAATCAGCACTTTGAACACAATATATTATAGAGAAGTGTCTGTATAGCACTATTAACAAAATAAATGAAATCATTTATTCTAATTGTATGAATTATTAAATCACTTATACTAAATTGATTGTACATATAGATATTGAATTTTAATATAATAATATTGTAAAATTATGCTCTAAAAGTAGTAATTGTGTTTCAAGGCCATAAGGTACCATAATTTAAACCAACTTCAGTATCACCAGATAGTTTTTATAAAATAAAAAGTGGAGCATGTTAGTCTCTCAAAATTTGCAATAACTTGGGGTTTTGTATTTTTAGGTTGAAAATAATGTCATGATTTCATCTCTTCTAAATGTACTAAGAAACAAGGTTTTTACAACCCATGCCAATGACTGTAAGGATTCCTTTACTTGCAAGGACAGTGGTCTTAACTGAAGAGAAATTAAATTGGGAGCATATATGCATTTAGACTTTCATCAGTAGAATGCGTAAAAACCAGCCATGACACTTGATATGGATGTCAACACCACAGCTCCACCCAAGACTTACTGAATTTGAATCTAAAGAGGAGGTTCATACTTTTTCCCATGATGACACGCTGAGAGACAAAGTACCTAGATTTGATATGGCTAATTATTTGCTGAGGTTTGTTACTATCATTTGATGGCTTATTGATCTATGCCATCAAATGATAATTATTGCTAGTTTGCTTTAAGTTAAATGTCATAGTTTTATCACATTATCTAAAATATTTGATATTTTCTGACATTAAATTCCATATTAAGGCTACCCAAATATTTATCAAACCAATTAACATACACAAATTATTTTGTAATTTAAATAAATAGAAACCAATGGTTATTGAAATAAATTAATATAAACTATGATCATTAAAGCAATATTAGGAAAAAAATTATGTAGACAGGTTGTGCATATTTTATTTTCACTGCTTCTTGCCTAAAGTTCATGTATTTTCCATTGTTGTTTATAAACTTATTATACTGTATGCAAATTAGAAAGGATATCTAATTCATTGGAATCCAGCAGTTTATATTAAAGAATTACAAAAACTTCTTTATAAGATTTTCCATTTATAATATTGAAGGGTCATTAATTACATACTTGGAATTATCAAATTAAGTAACAGATTTAGTTGTTTTAAAATTTAAAAATTACTTTTTGTCTACATTTACTAAAAATTTTTAAGTTACTGCTTTTCAAGAAATATGCTAAGTGCATTACATAAAGCCTCTTAATTATTATACTATATTTATGAGATACAAACAACAAGTGCTCTGTGGATTTAAAGAAATATCAGTAAGTAAAATAGTAAGAAGTTTTTAGAGAGAGCTACTAAATTCATTCAGTTCATTTTACTGTCTTAGAAGCAGATACTGAGACAAGGATTTGTATGCCTGTGATTCATTAGAGAAGTACTCTCAGGGGGAAATCTATAAATGAACAAGAGGAGGCAGGAAAAGGAAGGGGGGAAATCAAAGCAAGAACAAGATATAGGGCAAAGTCCTAGCCCCAGACTAATCCCTCAGGAGAGCTGTGGAGTGAAAATTATTTCCACCGTTTTCCTAACTCATGACATGGAAGGCTGGCTTTCATTTTTCTGTACTCGCCAGTCATTTGCTAAGGGCCTGGCATCTTTCTTTTAGCAAACTGCATTCAAGGTTTATTCATGTTGTTGCAGGTAGTATTCCGAGGCATGGATGTACCACAGTTTGTTTTTCCATTATCTTGTTTAAATAAAGCAGTTATGACAATTTGCATAAGGCTTTTGTGTGAATATCAAATTTCAGTTCATTTGAGTAAATACAAGGAATTTGATGGCTGGGTAATACAATAACTGTAATAACTTTATAATAAATTGCCTTACTGTTGCATTTCTGGCATTGATTAATAAGAATTTTTATTGCCTTCCATCTTCATCAGTAGGACATATTGTCACTTTTTAAATTTTTTAATGATTTAATAGGTATGTAGTATTCTGTCTTTGTGGTCTTAATTAGTATTTACCTAATGACATTTACCTAATATTTGATATCTTTTCATATGTTTAATTACCATCTCTTCAGATTTTTTGGTAAAATATCTTTTAGATTTTAATATTTTACTTTTAAAATACATTGTGTTCTTGCTGTTGAGATTTATGTAATATTTTTATATTTAGTTTGGATAAAAAATTCTCTTATAGAAGACATGAGTTGTAAATATTTTCTTCCCATCTGTGCATTGTCTTTTTATTTTATTAACAGTATCTTTTAAAGACTAAAAGTCTTACATTTTTATAATATAATAATTTATCAATAAAATTATTTTAATGCTTATTTTATTTTAGAGAGAGACAGAGACAGAGTATGAGTGGAGGAGGAACAGAGAGTCAGACACAGAATCCGATGCAGGCTCCAGGCTTTGAGCTGTCAGCACAGAGCTTGACGTGGAGCTCAAATTCATGAACCACGAGATCATGACCTGAGCCAAAGTCATATGCTTAACTGACTTAGCCACAAAGGTACTGCTATCATTTTTTATGTTTTATGGATCACACATTTGATGTTATATCTAAAAAGCTCATTGCCACATCCAAGTTCACAGAGATTTTTCTGCCATGTTTTATTCTAAAAATTAGGAGTTTTACATTTTATATTTAGGTTTATGAGCCTTTATGAGTTACTCTTTATGTAAAATATATAAAGTTCTGTCCTCTCAAGTGACTGTCCAATTTTTCTAAAATCGGTAAAAATCATTTTTTGTACATTGAATTGCCTTTATACCTTTGTAAAAATCAGCTGGCTTATTTGTGCCAGTAAAATGTGCACTTTAAAGTAGAACAAAGAGTATTAAAATTATTTATAATTAGGAATAAATATAATACCTAGTATTGCCAGCTTTTCTTTTCTCTCCCACTTCAGCAAATTCATGTTGCTCATTAAATATATTTATTTTATTCATGCAAGTAACTGAATTTTGTGGACACCATTTCTATGAATAATTAATAAGTGCTATACACAGCACATATGAATTCTATGGGCAAGTAAAATCTTAAAACATCATGTTAAGTAAGCAGAAATTAGTTCTTGTTAAAGGGAAATCTCATTAAACATTCAACTTGCAAGATTTCAACCATTTAAAGTGGATAAACAAGAAAGTAAAACAATAACCATATAAACAAATATAAGAAAATAATACATAAATATCGTACGTGATTCCACCCTCTGATCCTCTCCATTTGTCCAGAATAAAATGAGGTATGAGATGGGAATTTGCTTTTGGCTGAACTGGTCTAAATTGCCACTCATTTTTCATGAGAGCATCTGGCCATGTTGCATATGAAACTAATGTTGAAAGATACACATTTTCAACACAATTTGGTGTCTAAATTCAAGCCAAACATTTTGTGTGAGCCTCTACCAAGAAAATAATGAAATAGCATTAGACTATATATTTTCTTCCAACATGAGCTATAAATTTAGCCATGTATATTATTATATCCTGTAAAAGATTTAGGAAACTTTTAAGGGTCATTTTGAGTATTCTTATTTTTTGCCTTTTAAAACCTAACTTCTAAAGAAGATGCTAATTAACATATCAGAAAACATACTTCAAGAGAGGGAGTAAAAACAAAACAGTATTTCCAAATTTATCTGGTAATGGAACACTATATGCTCAAAATATTTGTTGTTAATTTCTCTCAAAATCAGTTCTATATAGGACACAAGGATAGACATGCTCTATTAAACTATAATCTTCCGGCAGGTAAAGTGTAGTCTTTTCCATTATTTTATATCTAGTCTTGGTATAGTCCCTTTAATATATCTCATTATGTATTTCTTTATGTAATGAATAAATAAATGCATTGGTTGCCAGATAATTTCCAGCTCCAACTATAACAGTAAACAAATGATATGTCAGTATGGAAAAATATCTGGAAATTCTTTATTTTGGATTAAGGTTATTATTCTCTCATATATTATCTCAGTTTTAAGTTTAATTGATTTTAGCCTATCATTTGCATTTATCTAGTTATAGGGAAGTAACTTTTCCTTTTTCTTTTATGAAAGAAAATTTTTTTCTTTGTCTTCAGCTTTAATATAGACATTTAATACTCCTTAATTTGGTTCATTGCAGAGTATGACTTTTTTGTACTTGACTACAGTCTGTTTTTCACTTATTCTTTCCAATAGACATATTTATATTTCCCCTCAGAATAGTGTTTTAATTAAATCTGATTTTCAAGTTACAAATAATTGGAAAGATTCTAAATTGTAGTGGTTGCCAACACCAAAGATTCTGTTCCTCTCTTTTTTCTTTCCGTTGAATAAGCATGGAAATATATTCATCTCTCCAGGTATAAAACAAAATTAAGGAACTCCAGTGTGGCTCAAGCGCCTGACTCTTGATTTTGGCTCAGTTCATGATCCCAAGGTCATGAAATTAAGCCCCACATTAGGCTCCATGCTGAGCATGGGATTCTTTCTCTCTCCTGCAGCCCCCCTTCCCCACTCTGGTTCTCTCTCTCTTTCTCAAATAATAAATAAATAAATAAATAAATAGATAAATAGATAAATAAATAAATAAAATTAAATTTTAAAAGAGAGATTTTATCTGTACATCATGATGCAGATTCTCTGGCCCCTTTACAGTTTTATATTACATTCACATATCGTGTATATCTGAGGGGCAGTAATAGTTTGATTTTGTGACTAGCCTTCTGAAATAATAAATGTCTACATCTCTACACCCCTTCTACATTTTCAGTGGGTATTGAGAAAATAGCTATGATATTTAACATATTTTGGACATGAAGTGAATATAGTTAGGTAACAGTGACTTAGCTTTGTCTCTCAAAGTTGACAAATTAGAATCAACATTCCCTAGTTTACTACTCCTATCTGTCAGCTGTTATTTCAGTTGCTTCCTTTAAGCAATTTTTTTTTAATGAAACAGATTCTCTCCTATGCAAATATAGAGTCAGGAGGAAGACTATAGTTCACAATATCCATATGGTAATATTTTATTGACAAATATTTCTGTGTGGGTGTGGGCTTTTTGTTTGTTTTTGTTTTCTGTTGTTTGTTTTTCTTAGAGAGAGACAATGCGAGTTGGGGAGAAGGGCAGGGGCAGAGAGAGAGCAGGCTCCACACTGCATGTGAAACCGAATTCAGAGCTTTATCCCGTGATCCTGGTATCATTCATGACCTGAGCCAAAATCCAGAGTCTGGTGCTCAATCAATGAATTGCTCAGGTGCTCTGACAAATGTTTCTATTTGAAAATGCATGACTATGGTTTTCAGCTTGAACATCTCTCTGAATTAAAAATTGGGATTATTGGCTACTCCAAGGCTAGTTTTGGAAAGAAGGAAATTGTGGGCTTTATCGAAGTAATATATAGATATAGATATAAAATATATATAATTATATATATTTAATGAGCCCTGCCATTTTTTTGAATTCTGAGATCTAATACCTTCCATCTACACTGGTTCTACTAGTTAGACAACTCTCATGTTCCTCGTCTAATATCCAAACCCATGTAGGTATAAGCCCTGTCTTCTAGGTGACAATTTCCCCATATTTGTAAGTGATATAAAAGCTCCGATCTGTTCTCAGAGCTGTGCGTCTTTCAGTTAAGGGCAGGGTAACCTACTGTTACTCAATTATTCCCCTGCATTTTCCAATGCTACTTGTTCTTGTTGTGATGTTTTGTATCAGGCAAGAGATAGTAGGGTTGTATAGCACAATAGTTAAAACTTTTAGTCAGGAATAGGCCTGATTGGATAAAACCAGGATCTATCAGTTAAACATTGGATAATTTGGAGAGGTTTTTTTAAAATCTTGTTTCTTCATCTGTACACCACTGTCTTTAGAGTGGAAACCAAAATATTATCTTCCCAATGGAGCTGTGAAGATTATATTTTTAGCACATGTAAAGTACTTTGGATGCAACTGGCACATAGTTAATAACTACTACTACTACTACTACTACTACTACTACTACTACTGTTACCTCTACTACTACTGCTGCTGCTGCTACTACTACTGCTACTACTACTGTTACTTCTACTACTACTACTACTACTATTGCTAATCCATTTAAGTAGATTCCTAGATGCTACTTATCTAATGCTACCCTCATGTTTGAAAAGAGTACTTCTTTCAACATCTACATACACTATAAGTGCAGGAAGGATACAATCTTTCTGCAGATGTCTTTCTGGAACATTCAAAATATGAAGTAGTCCTAAATAAATATGTCATAAAATTCACATATATTGTTAATTTCTAAGGAAATCAGACTAAGCTAAATGTAAGTTATATGAAGACATTACTTAATACAGAAGAGTGTAGGAGCAGATGACCACAGACAGCCATGTTTACATAAACACTTTAGAGTCATCATGTCCCATTGTCCTGCTTTATGTATAATGAACCTTAACCTGAACCTGGCTTAATACTGTAATTCAGATAAAACACATGTCTCATCAGAAGTCTGTTGGCTTAAGAGGCTAAGAAGAAACAAGTTACTGTGTTAGGTGGATAAAATTGACCTAGTCATAAAGCATTTATAGAATTTTTTTACGTTTTTAATATTTATTCATTTATTTTTGTATTTTTGAGAGAGAGAGAGATTGAGCATGTGAATGGGGAGGGGCAAAGAGAAAGGGAGATGGAGAATCCCAAGCAGACTCTGCACCATCAGCACAGGGCCTGATGTGGGGCTTGAACTCACAACCGTAGGTTCATGATCTGAGCTGAAACCAAAAGTCAGATGCTTAATGGACTGAGCCACTCAGGTGACCCAGTCATAAAGCATTTATTACTGTGATGTGCAGATGCTGCTGAGCTCGGTAGCCTTCACTCAGACTTGTTTCTCGGCCCAGTACTCTATATACTCTTATCTTAAGAGAATGATTAGAAAGGAAGACAGGGATCATAATATTTTTGCATGGGATTGAAATGGTGCTTTCACTGACTCTTCTGTAGTTATTAGAGAACAAAATGCACAGGCTTAGAACAATTTTTAAAGGGCTCCTCAAGATCAGAGTAGGATTAACAGTGGTTTCCCACAGGAGATGGTGATACCTGCTAGGAGGTAAGGATAACTGGGTAAGGATAGCTCTTGGTAGAAAATCATGAGCGGTGACAGGCAAAGGCAGAAAACAGAAGCACCTTGCAGGAGTATGGTGGCAGTTACCTTAAGACAATGTACTACGTTGTGTTTGAGGAGAGTATATAAATGGTAGACCAGTAAGGGACCCAGAAGCAGGGGAAAAACAAAGTAATACATCAGCAGACTTTTTATGAAGCCAAGTGAGAATTCCTTAGCAGCATCTTCAAAATGAGAACTTTGCAGGTGTTTAAGGTCCAGCAATCACAAAGTAGAGAGAAAATTCATAAAAAGATATGGGTTGCATACGTATGACATTAGAGCTTCAGAAAAATCTATTGTTTAAAAAAAAGGTAGGCATGCAGACCTGTTGTCTTGAGTCAGCAGGGCCCTTTCCAATGGTTTATATGTTTAAGATAATCTCCTGAGTTCTAGCAATGTTGTTAAAATTCATAGGAAAATGTCTTTCCCAGGTTGCCCATCTATTTGTTAAAATGTTTCAATTTATAAAATAAACTTAATGAGTGTCAATAGAGGCATATTACAATTACAATGGGAAGCTTGCCATCTTCCTCCTCAAACCCTATCCCAATTGTGAAAATGAAAAAGAAGAGAAGTACAATATTCAAAGTCAAAGCTACGGAGATTATTATATCATGATGCTGGGATGTGTTAAGGAATAACCTGGCAGGGTGAAGAGTTGGTAGAGAGTGAGTTTTCAGTCATGTAAGAGACGTTAAAGATTTTTGTATCTATTTGCCAAAGCCTTGGGATTTCTTCAAGAAGTTTATTTTTTGAAGTCAGTTCTTTGGACTCCTCTTAAATCAATTTTTCTTTAAGCAGATTGGCTCCAAACTTGAGAGGCCAAACAAGAGGTGGAGGGGTGCCAGGGAGAAAAGGATGCCAGAGACTTAGGCTCCTAGTTTATGAAAAAGTAGCCATTGCAGTTCACACAAGTACTATCTCAGGTGATCAGAAAGGACTGCGGAGGTCTAATGCAGTTTTTGGTCTTGTCTGATTGGCATTATATTTGCAAATTTGCAAGTACCTTTCTTGAGTGTTTAGAATGGGAAATCTGTGGCCATAATGGATTCAGAGGTTTTGATCTTGGTTTTACTTGTCATAGCTAATAAACAACTAATAGGTGACTGTAGGCCAAACAGTTGTACATCCAAAGATTGTCTCTGACTTGCCCTCATACCCACCAAGATGCAGCATCATTGATTATTTTTTTCTGGTTCATTTTTCACTGTATATCTGAACATTTTTAAGACTAGTGAGGAAGACATCTGCGATACAATGAAATGAGAATATAAAGCATTAATTTAGTCAATCATTCTATGCAGTAAAATACAAATAACATACTCTGGTCTATCAATTGTCACTTGTTAATAGTGACTATTTATCATTTTAACCCTTTCTATCTTTGTTCTGAATGTTCTCTACCTCTTGGTATTTTGTCATAAGACTTTATTTGCTTTATGCTAAGTTGAAATATATGATTTATAACTGGCTCCTTTGAGGGGAAAGAATGACATGGATTTAATCTTTTAAAATCATTTCCAAACCGGGTATATTCACAAGGGTGTATTAGGCTTTCTGTTTAACTGTTTTCAAGTTCCAGTGACTGAAAATTTCTGAGATTTTATTGCTTTGCCATTTTGTGCCCATCGTGGTAGGTTAGTCTCTCATCATGGAGGAAGTAACAACAGGATGGTAACAACTTACAAGTTGCTTTATGTTTTTCTTCCAATAGATAATTAATACTGATCATGTTGACTGAAATCTACCCCTCAGAATTTGTAAATTTTCTCTATACTGGTTTTTCTTCCTGTACCTTCCTGTATCAATTATTAGCTTAACACCTCCACCAAACCCCTAAATTAAAATCTTTCCTATGTCCTTTGCCATAAACTCTACCTCCAAAAAATCACATACCTCATCAATTTCCATCCTCTTGATTTCAGGATTCCAACAGATTTCAACTTGGGTGTTGTTGTAAAAGGAATTTTTTAAACCATTATCCATGATTCCAGACTTTGCCCTCCTGCCCCTTCATCACTTTTTTATCATATGATCTTGCTAATAAAGTTAGACCTGATCATACTATCTTCTACCCAACACTTCCCCAACACCCCATCCCTATACAAAAACTACAAAACCCCCAACAATGCTATTACATTGTCTGCGGGACATATCCAAGCTTCTTGAAAAGGCATTCAATGCTTTGAAGAGATTCTGATCATCTTTTCCATCCTGTGCATCACACTTACCTGTATAGTTAAACTTCAGTTGTTCACTTGAATATACAATGCCAGATATTCTCACAGATTATTCTGTGAAAAAATATATACCTTCGTAAGCTGGCTGTGTAGCTCAGTTGGTTAAGCATCTGACTTGGGCGGGTCTAGGTCATGATCTCATGTCCTGAGTTCAAGCCTCACCTCTTGCCCGCCAGTTGGCTTCTGTGCTGACAGCTCAGAGCCTGGAGCCTACTTTCAGATTGTGTCCATCTCTCGCTCTGCCCCTCCCCCACTCGTGCGCGTGCACGCGCTCTCTCTTTGTCTCTCTCTCAAGATAAACATCAGAAAAGAAAAAAAAGAAAAGAAAATATATACCTTCATATCCACGAAGTATATTTTAGAAACAAGAAAAGAAAAAATAATGAAAGAAAGAAGTGTTGGATGAGACCAGGGTTTTAATGTGATCTGTTTCTGAAGTAGTTTGCCAAAGGGTGTGATTTTATGAATAAAAGAACCCCATAAACACAGGAGTTTGATATATAGAACACAATCTACTTTAAAATTCAAGTAAATATGGAGGTATACAAAAAATTTTATCAAAGGATAATGAGTATATGCATCTCTTCCTGATTTCAATAGATTGCAAGTATCCACAAAGTACTTTTTAGTTCCACTTAGATTGAACATTTTGCAACCAAAGCTATTCCTTGGATTTCAATAAACATTCTGGTTGTCCTTGGCATCTTTTACTTTGTGAATGAAGAACTTTGTTCTCGCTGGTCTGGGAATACTTTTTACTGGTGATGTTTTCCTTTGGCTGGGAAACAGATTAAGGGCCTCTCTTCCTGGCAGATCCTTCTTTCTATTGGATGAAACTACTAAACTTACTTAAAAGAATACTTTTATTTATCTGGCTGTTCAAATCTGTCTTGTAGATGTCTATAAATTTGAAAATTAGAGGAAATAAAAAATAGTTTTCCAATGTACACCTGCAAATGGGTTATCTTAAATATACCCTGGAGAGACTGAGAAAAAAAATAATGATGATATTTTAATGGTTAGACCGCACACAGGAGTAGTTTATAACTACAAAAGCTCTATTTTATCAAAGAAATATGTATGTAAATTTATTTTTAGTCATCAGCTTTTCTGATCTTTCACTCTGAAATGCTTTCATCCTCAGAAGAAACAAAGCCATGTGGTTTACCATAACTGTTCGCTGATTTTCCTTGAATGTATGGAATATCTTTTAACTAGAGCTGTTTGAAATAATTATGAGAAAAAGTGAAGCATAGTTTTTTTCTAATTGTGAAGTGTTTTAAATTTGCCTGTTGAGAAGATCAGTTTTTCTGCTCCTGGAAAATAAGTTTTTAAATACTATAAGCTCTTTTATTGTGGTGGGTATTTCCTGTTGTCCTGCTGGGGCAGCCAGCACATTGGAAACTGTCATACTTTGTAACGCTGACGAGCTGCAAAAGTTTGCCAAAGAAAAATGCAGTAGACCAAAATGGAACATCTTGCACATGAATTTTCTCAGATTTTCTTCGACTCTATAACTGAAAAGACAGGTAACCTCCAGTGTAAAGTATCAAAAGGAAAATGCATCCCACCCCTACAAAACTTTGAAAGCAGGATGATAAAAATCTTTTAAAACATAATTCAAGTGCTAGAGGAAAGGTTTGGAAGCTGTCTTTTCTGGCTTTATTTCCCATCTGCACTTTGGTTTTGAAGTATCCGTGTTTACTTTGTCTCTAACCCAAAAACGATTTATCAAAGATGCATACAATCAATCACTACTAATTGCAAGCAAATTCAAAAGCACAGTTTCAGCATACTTATTCCATTGTCCACAGGAATGATAACAGTATATCTGAAGATTTTTGGCAAAAGACTTTTTTTTTTTTTTTTTTTTTTAGGAAAGGCCAGGAAAAAGCCGTGCCTTTTTTTCTCCATAAACGACATAATGAAAAATTATTGGTAACACAGTAGTTCCTTTTGGTCTTTAAAAGAACATAATTCATGGACAGATTATCACACTGAGAGTTGTGGCTTCTATATTTTTATTTATGTGGCCAAGTTTGTGCTTATGTTTAAACTCTTCTTTTCTTTCTTTCCATTTGATGTTCTTGCTCAGAAAATGTTTTGTTGGTATCATTGTCTAGTAGCATAATGGATACATATGAATTAAACACATTCAATATTGTAATGCTTTTAGATAAGCATTGAATATTCAAATTAAGTTTCTTTCCTTTATAATACTGAATTTCTGCTAAATGTTACTTATTATCAGAATCCTTTTTATGGGGGTTAGAGAGGGCATCAATCACTCCCTCCCTTCAATAAAAAGAAATAGCAGTAAGTGTCACTGCTTTTCTGAAAAAAAAAAAAAAAAATCAAACAAAAAAGACCTCATCCCTATATAAACCAAACTATATCTTACTTCCTGAATTTGTGCACTTTCATAGGAAATTGTTAGGGCAGGAACTCTGTCTTTTCTAATAGCTTGGTTAAGCCAAGTGCCTGTCATCACTTCACAAATAAATAAATGATAATAATGGTGAAAAAATGAAATATTAAAACCAAACATTTTTACTAATTCACTCTTCATTTCCCTAATAAGTTGTATAATTTTAGTCAGGCTATTTATGACTAAAATAGCAAATTCTTCATGTGGGAGAAGTTGCTGTTCTGTTTAGCATGTCCGTTGCCCCCATTTATCATGCCTTCAGTCTAGTGCCAAAAATGGCTTTCATAATTCTGGCTATAAACGGCTGACTGAGAATATCAAACCCTGCTCCACCCAATACATCACTAAAGAACTATATTTTGCAGTGTCTTATTACATTTTTAGTTTATGGGGGAATTAAGGCAGTTATAAACATTAGTTGAAAATGTTGGCAAGCAAATTGGGGAGTGAGGAAAGGCCAAGGAGATGGAAGAATAAGGAAGTAGACACATTCTTAGCTAGGTTTTGGCATAACATATGGGAAAGCTAGTAAGTTTTCTTTGAGTATAAGACATTGATATTCATTTGACTGCCTGAATTATTCATATTAGCTGCCTTTGTTGCATATAAAGCCAAGTTAATTAACTTTTCATCTTTTCCTGAGTATTTGCAGCTTCTGGATAAATTGCTTTTTAGTGTTTTTGTTGCAGATATTTACTATTATGATTCTGGTGGAATTCTCTTCTTCAAAATTTTAGGGGGATTACTCACAGAATTAATGGCAATTGTAATGACCTTTGCCACTGAGAGTGCTGCTGATCTGACAGAGTTACATGGTGTTAGGGATCTGATCAACATGGTGTGACAAAATTCTTGTGCCTCTTTACTCACAAATATGCACTCCCTCCCTAACCAATTTCCAAACCAAGATGGCCCTGAATGTATCCAGGTAGTTGTAAGTCTCAAACTGAGTCCCCACAGCCAGGTTTATGTGTTATATTTAAGAAAATCTCCCTCGGTCACCATCATTTTATCCCTTCCCTAAAGAAGGAAGAGGAATTATTATGTGTGGCTGCACTTTCTGCTCTATTATTAATGTCTTTTTCTGATGCACAGACCTGGGATCCCAGTGCCCATGTTTGTGCTAGGTGACCCTGCCTCTTTTCAATATCTGCTTGACTTAAATGGGGTGATCTCTTAGAAAATCACAGTAGGAGGCCGACAGCTTTCAAACTTTAAATAATCAGAGCATCTGTCACTCTAATAGCAAAGCCAAGAGACATAAAATTGTTCAGCTTGTCACATTTCCAATCACGCAGAAAAAGTGGATCTGAGAAAACCAAGCAGAAAGAAGTGATGAAAGATGGAGAGAGCAGACTTTTAGAAGTTCCAGTTAGCCATGACACCTAACTAAGCAGTAGAGCGGTTACGTGAAATCCCTAGTCCTACCAGTACACTTTCCCTCATACCTGAACGACTTTACATGGGGTCCTACTTGTGTGAAACACGGTCTTGACTAGTTCAACTTCCTTGACTATATGTGGCAAAGATACATCTGCCAGATACCTGAAAATATTAGTGCTTGTTTCTCAAATTGTATTCTTCTTCTTTTTTCCTTAAATAGAGACCTCCTTCAAAAGAAGAATCTACTTGGCTGGAATTTAGTTATCTAGAGATTTCTATTCTCTATAATTGGATAAATATGCAGAATCAACATTAGCTTATGCTGTCATCAATATTCCACCTCATGGCAATTCACTTTATCTCTTGGTCAGCAGAAATGCCATATTATTTATAAATGGGACCACGCTGCTTGCTCTCCCTACCCCACAAATTCTTCAAAGAGAGTTCTTAATATCACGAATATAAAAAGATGGCAACAGTATATTAAAAAAACTGAGAAGTACTGAGAAAAATAACAAATGCTTAGTCTGAAGTCCTGGCTTTGTATGTCAGCTGTGTACCTACCATATCATGATGCTTTGAGGAAGTTACTTAGCCACTCTGGGAATGAAAATGAACTTCTTGCTTTGTATGGAAGGGACAGAAGTATGACTTATATGGAGATATATAATATTCCATTTGTGTAAGAATTATTTATAGAGAGAGCACCACTTTTATCAAGAAGCTGTTGCGATAATACTATTTCAGGTTCAAGTACAAGTGTTTGAAGATGAGTCGTCTTGCATGGAAGCTTCAGAGAGGATGGTATGCTGCTGGTATAAGCAGTGGAGGGAGGAAACTTCTGATACTGAAATGGAGAAGGGAACTAAAGAGGAAAGATTTTATGGATGATAATACCTATGGCAGCCTGAAATGGAGGAAATGTGTACAAGTAAGATGTTGACAGGTACGTTTGGAGACAAAGGATAAATGTTATTCTTCCGAAGAATATTGAGTATTCATGAGTATTATTGATTTTATCATGTCCAAAAATGATGAAATAGAAATGGCACCAAGTTGTATCATCCCCAACCCTACCATTAGTAGGTACTTATTTTTTTGGCATAAATGAGTTTTAACTAGATGTTGCTACTAATGGCCTAGTTTTGCAGGTCCCATTCTTTTTTTATGAGTAGAAACAGTGTCATAGTTTGGGTCTCAAGATCTCAACTGTCATAATGTTTCTTCAGAATCAGGGTCTTATCCTCACTGGCTGGCTCACTCTCAGTGGATATATAACTTTTATTGGCTCAACTATTTTATCATTCTTGAGGAAGTATTAGGAAAAAAAACCTAGGCCATATTTCAAATTTAAATATATTTGTATTTCCTTTGATCCATTTTAACCAGAGAATTATAACAATTTGTTTCAAGAGAAACATCAATCCTTTACCTATTTTATATCAACCTCATATTTGCATAATCTCAAACAAAACTTTAAGAAGTATTCCATATACAAAATATGAGTCTCATGAATTTTTAAACCTTTTATCCATTATAGTGTTCTGAATTATAGAAATCTTCTAGGTTTTGTCAGAGATAAAAATGTGAGCCACTCACCCTCACTTGCTCTTTGTAAGAAGTATGTAACTACTTCTTACATAAAGGTAACATAACAAAACCAGTTCCTATCTATATAGGACATGGATAAATCATAAGACTCTTGAACATTATAGGCTACAAAAACATTCAAATCAATATTTAACTTCTATTTCATCGTCTATGCCTTGTGGTTAGGACTATGGGCCCTGATCCCATCCACCATGGTACAAAATCTGGATTTTGTTCAAGTTACTCAAATTCTATGGGCTCAGTCGGTTAAATGTCCAACTTTAGCTCAGGTCATGATCTGGTGGTTCATGGGTTCGGGCTCTGTGCTGACAGCTAGCTCAGAGCCTGGAGCCTGCTTCAGATTCGGTGTCTCCCTCTTTCTCTCTGACCCTCCCCCACTCATGTTCTGTCTCTCTCTGTCTCAAAAATAAATAACTATAAAATTTTTTTTAATTCTATGGGCCTTAGGTTTCTCATCTGTAAATGGAAATTAATAATGTGTCTATTACTACAAATGTTTGGGGTATTAGTGAAATTATACTCATAGAACATTAGAACAGTGCCTGGTATACAGCAACCACTGTACTAACATTGACAATTATTTCTGCTATTGCTATGTTGCCACCACTGCTACCAAATATATTACTATTTAGATATGTATTATTTCACTAAAAGAAAAAGTAATTTTTTGTCATGTTTTTAATGTGCGTATAGAGTCAAAGTTAGTAAAAAACAAAACTCATTTTAGTTATGCTGACAGAATACTATTGTAATTTTTAAAACATATTATTTTAAAGAATTTGAAGCCCATGATTTGCAGAACAGAACTGCAGTTCCGATGGGTAAGGTAATTCAGTCATGAACTATTTCAGAGGTCCAGTCATAGAAAGTAATGAAATATTAAAGAAAACAATGTTTAACAGATCACACAGATTCCTAGCATCCTGCCCAAATCTGCTAGAAAATTCTACATGTTGACAGCTGACAAATCTAAAGCTCTTCTAAGACTAGCATAGGATGAGCTCATGAAGAAGACTATATACTGAACAATGAGCAGAGGGAATCAAACCGAAGCACCACAATTATTTAATTCAAACCAAATATGTTCTCAAATGTAGAAGTCTTGTGTCCTCTTGCTCACCAGTACTGTCTTTTTTCAACATGGAGTCGGCTCCGTAATGTCAGGGATCACCTCCAGGTGATGATGACACAGTCCCTATTCCACCCCTGATTGGGCTTTCTCCCCCAGGCTCCTGGTCTCCATCAGCAGCAGTCTCCTAGACACTCCCTCATATACCCAGGTGTCAGCCCAGGTCTTCTTTTCCCCCCGACTTAACATTTTCTTTCCACCAAAGCTGACTCCCACAATGAATTCCCCACATTTCCCTTAGGATTTAAGGTATAGATTTATATTGGACTCCTCCTTGCTTACATATAATATCAGCCCCTGATTTCTCACATTGCTTTTCCAACCTTCCTTTCCTTTATATAACCACAATTCTTCCTCTCTCAGGACAACTGCTCATCACACCATGGATTTTTATTATTTATTTACTATTTATTTATTTATTCATGTTTATTAGAGAGAGAGAGAGAGATAAACAGAGAGAAAGACAGAGACAGAGAGCAAGCAGGAAGGGGTGGAGAGAGAGAGAGATGGGGGAAAAGAGAGAGAGAGAGAGAATCCCAGTAGATTCCATGCTGTGAGTGCAGAGACCAATGTGTGGCTCAGTTTTAAGAACAATGAGATCATGTCCTGAGCCAAAGTCAAGAGTTAGACGTTTAACTAACTGAGCCACCCAGGCACCCTGTCCATGGATTTTTAGTAACAAGCTCTGCATTTGTCCTGTCTCTTCCCAGCTGCAAAGACATAAATGGCTTACACATTAATCCTCTTATACTGTGTTGCTCACCTTGGCTCACCACTGTGTAGAGAATTATGATTACTTCCTTACTACCAAAAAAAATTCTTCAGCTTTCCTTTCGAAGCCCTCCACATTTGTTATAGACTTCTGTTTATTTCATTCGCTCATTCATGCACTATTCACTCATTTGCTGATTTACAAAATATTTGGAGTTTCTGTCATGTTACAAGCAGATTTGTAATCTATCCTATTTAAACTGCTTATGAACTATCTCTAAAGATGCCTTACTTATCTGTTAGTTGGATCAAGCTAACATAACCAAATGTTATGGGGGGCTGAAACGATAGAGATGTATTTTCTCTCAGTTCTGGAGACTGGAAGTCCAAAAGCAAGGGACCAGCCAAGTTGCTTCCTGGTGAAGCCTCTCTGCCTGGCTTGCAGACAGCCATCCCTTCCTTGTGTCCCCACATGGTGTTTCCTCCGTGACTTTCAGAGAAAGAGAGAGCTCTATGTCTCTTCCACTTTTGTATCGACATCAGTGCTATTGGACTAGACCCACCATTCTGAACTCCTTTAATCCTGATTATCTCCTTAAAGGCTCTATCTCCAAGTACAGTCACATTGGAGGGTAGGGTCTCAACATATGCATTTCTGGGGGGACACAATTCAGTCTGTAACAAAATCCCTGTCTTTAATCGTTTATATCATCATATATTTCCAGTTTGCCATACCTTCACTATTACTCTCTGTACCTATTCTTTCTATCCATTATGGAGAAATCTTTCTTTAAAGACACCTCTTTTTGTTCACATTTCTTTACCATGCATTGTCCTCCATCTCCATAGCTTTGGAATTTATGGTTTGTGTCACATACATGACACTCCTATGCTGTATTTTCACCTCATTTCAAATACATATGAAATTTAAAAGTTCTGTCTTTAGGACAGAACTATATATATTATAAATATGTATGTATATGTACAGACATCTTTTTTCTTCAGTTTATTGATTTTGACAGAATGAGATTGAGACAGAGTGAGAGAGAGAGAGAAAGGGAGAGCAGGGGAAGGGCAAAGAGAGAATCCCAAGCAGCCTCATGCTGTCAACCTGGAGCCCAACATGGGGCTTGATCCCCCAAACTGTGAGGCCATGACCTGAGCTGAAATCAAGAGTCCAATGGCTAATGGACCAAGCCACCCAGGTGCCCCTACACACATACTTAGTATAGACAAGCATAAAAGTAAATACAGTATGAATATAAAAATATATATGTACATATATATTCAGAGTAGAATTTATTTTGCATATAGAAATCCCTTACTATATTGACTATGTTGACTTTTAAACTTGATTCATAATTTTATAGAGTCATTTATGTACTGCACTCATTATTAGACAAGGACATTTAATTATCCAAGGAAGTGAACATCATTAATTTTTGTTTTAAATGTAAAATCTATTTAAGAATGTGTTTTTGGAAAATTAATAGGCACTAAAAAGTTATGCATATGTTTCACAAAATATACTAGCCAATGTACTATGGTATAATTCTAAACAGGGAATATTATTGCCACTTAAGAACAAGATAAAATCTTAATATAAATATTGTTTAAAGTGTCTTTAAAACTTGCTTTTTCTTCTTATATTTTCCCACCTTAGAGGGGTTCTTACCACTATGGACAGTGCTCCTACTTCTCGTGTTAGGAGGAAAATCATTAGGCTAAATTTACGTCACACTAAAATGTTAGTTACAATGTTTTATTTTTCCCAGAATGATTTGTTTTCCAAAAAGAAGACTTTAGGGATGGCATGATGTTTTTCACAAAGGCTAAAATGCAAGGTAGCACTTCAGGTATTAGCTATGAATAAAAGGAGAAATATCTCTGCAGTAGGACGCATCATCTCCTTCAATTGCACTTTAGAGGCAACCACACAGTCTACCTTTTCAAATATACCTCGCAACAGAAAAACCATGCAAGACATTTCTCACATAAAAATACACTGGTTCTTTCTTCTCTGCTTTCTTCTTAATGTTGAAAGGTACTTCTCGATTGTTCTCTCATTTCGATACATCTTTTCAAGGATGTTAATATAGCAAACAGCTTAAAAAGACAGAGATAGTTTCTCTTCTGGTGTAAAGGCAAGTTGGGCTTATATTCATAGAAAACATAGGAGTCTTCTAGGGCAAAGAGGGAGCATACTTACAGGCCATTAAAAAAGATTACAATTTCCTATGCTCAGATTTATTTTCTTGCAGTGTTAGCTACAGCATGTTCCTGTGTCATTGAGCTTTCTTTACAAAGCCCAGTGCCCTCTAGAGGTAGGGCTCTGGGAACTAGGAAAAAATTGCTGATAATCTGTCTATTGGAATTGCTGTGACTACCAAACTATTCCTTTTCTCTAACTCCATCTGAATATCGTGTATTCTTCCAGCATCTCCTACCAACTTGTTAGCTGGTAAATTATCAGACTCATCAAATTTTTTGGCAGCAGATGCTCCCATGTATTGATGAAGATTATGCTCTTTATGTTCTTTCTGTCTGAAGACTCTTTCTTTATGTAATAAATAATCTAGATTTTAAGCTTTCAAATATGCTTATTATTTGTATCAGTCTGCTGGTTACCCTAACAAAATACCACCGACTAGGTGGCTTCAAAAATAGAAATTGTTTGCCCAATTCTAGAGCCTGGAAATTCAAGACCAAGGCGTTGGCGGGCACGGTTGCTCCTAAGGCCTCTATTCTTGGCTTGTAGAGGGCTGCTTTCTTGCCGTGTTCCCACATGACCTTTTGTGTGTGTACATCCTTGGTGTCTCCCCCTCTTCTTATAAGGACACCAGTCATAATGGATTAGGGCCCACCCACATGGCATTATTCAACCTTAATTACTTCTTTAAATGCCCGATCTCCAAATTTACTCACATTGGGGGTTAGGACCTCAACATATGAATTTGGAGAGGACACAACTCAGTCCATAATACTATCCCCATATGCTCTAAGACAATTGTCCATATGTCTCTCTCATTTCTACATGTCTTGCTTTGAGAGGCCCAACTACCTTTTTGTTCCAAGCTATCTTTTATGATTATTTTTATTTTTGTTTGTTTTCCCATTTATATTTTTTATTTTAAAATCTATATTTAATTTTAATTTTTAAATATAATTTATTGTCAAATTGGCTAACATATGGTGTGTGCAGTGTGCTGTTAGTTTAAGGATGTGTGTGTAGCCAACAGCCTTGGTTAGAGCAGGTTTGTTTTTAGTTCAGCATTATAATGACAATGTTTCCCACTGGGGCAAAGGGAGGGTAGATATGTTTATTGCCATTATAAAAGATTTGGGTTTCTGAAATTTGGGTCCCCTCTTGTTATGTAACCCATTTCAGTCCCTGGTACCTTGTCCTTGTTGTGTGACCCTGTGGGAATTGGTGTTCTGGAAACTGGTACAAGAAAATGGATAATTTGAGTACTATTATTGTTGTAAGTAATTATTTGTCTTTTCTGCCAGACCCAGGAGTTTCATATCTTCTGCCAGTGTCCATGAAACTATGGCAGGTTCACTTGTTAGTTTTTAACAGAGTAAAACCACAGACCCTGGGGCGCCTGGGGCGCTCAGTCCAAAAAGCATTCAACTTCAGCTCAGATCATGATCTCATGATTCGTGAGTTTGAACCCCATGTCCAGTTCTGTGTTGACAGATCAGAGCCTGGAGCCTGCTTCAGATTCTGTGTCTCCCTCTCTGCTCCTCTCCCTTTCTCTCTCTTTCTCTAAGAATGAATAAACATAAAAAAAAACCCACAGACCCTTCACAGTTTTTGAAACCATCTTCTATTTTCCTGTTTCTTTTATTTTCAATCTGTGGGAGGGTGGGAAAAAGAAAATTTCCTTCAATTCCCCAAAAGACAAATTCATTATGTCTCTACCTTAAAAATAAAGCTTTCTAAACAAAGCTTTGTCTACATTGCACAGGCCGACTTAAGCACTTTTAATCTAAAAGATATTGACACTTTATTAACCTCCTCAATAGATAGCTACTTGTCATTTTTTAAATCTCAGTTCCAGAGTCACTTTCTCAAGAAGTACTCCGTGAACATATTATTTGAATTTGGTGTACCATGTCACCTAGCACATCATCCCATTTAGTACTTTTAAATCATTGAGAACAGTCAATATATATCCAATTTCTTCATTTTTACATACTTGCTGTTTGTGTTTCTTACTGAAGACCTGATTACTCTTTTTTTAATATTTTTTTTATATTTTATTTATTTCTGAGAGAGAGACACACAGCATGAGCAGGGGAGGGTCATAGAGAGGGAGATACAGAATCTGAAGCAGGCTCCAGGCTCTGAGCTAGCTGTCAGCACAGAGCTCTACATGGGGCTCCAACCCTTGAACTGTGAGATCATGACCTGAGCCAAAGTCGCACGCTTAACCCACTGAGCCTGATTACTCTTATCCACAGTTTCATCAATGGCAATAATTCTCAACACAGTATCATTTTTATCCCCCAGGAGATATTTGTCAATGTCTGGAACCAATCTTGTTTGTCAAACCTGGGAATGGAGTACTACTAGTATCTGTTGATGCTGTTAAATAGCCTAAAATGCACGAGATATGTCCCCCAAACAAATAATTATTCACTGTACAATGTCAATGGTGCTAAGGCAGAGAATCTCTGATTTACTGAGTCCAACAGAATGAGGATAAAAGGTGAGTGAAGCTGTGTTGATTAATTTGAAAGAATAACTCTGCTATAGTATTTAGTAAATTATAATTTGATCACACTACTCTGGCTTCCACTGTTTGTTGCTTGAACGAAAGCAATGTCCCTTAAATCTAAATGCTCTTAAATTCAGGATAGGATATGATACATGAAAAATTGAGTGTAAGACATCTAAAAGTAATTTATGGAGAGGTATAAAATGTACTAGAGTTATGGTCTAGACATTGCTCTGCAAACGTCATGCTGCATGAATCTCTAGACAAATTTATTTACCATTTTATTTTGACATCCATCTTAAAGAAAATTGCCACTCAGCTTCCTAGAAAGGATGCTGTGGAAATTAATAAGAAAATTAAGATAAGAAACAGAATTATATACTACTTAATACAACCTATAATTATCACTGTAATATTTATACAATGTTTGTACATAAGACTTACATAATGGTGACAGAGATTTCAAACACTTGTTTTTGGAAACAGATTACTCATGTTAAAAATATAACAATGTTAGTAGATAAGGTGAGAATTTTAATCAGTGTTGGAATTATAAATATAAAACCTAGAAAACTTAAAGAATGTCTGAATAAGTCAAAGTTTTGAACAAATTTGTCTATTATAGAGAAAACAATCTCCTTACAATCTGATTGATTCAACACAATTCATCTTCGGTTGAAATCTTATAATCTGACTAAAACTTATTGGTCCAAATAATATAAACTGATTTTGTGAATTTGGTCAGCTCCTATTTAAAATCATTTCTACTTCTTGATAGTGCCAAATGTTAAATTCATCTCCTTTTGGCAAAGCATTGATATACAGGTTTTGGAAAGGAAAGATATTAAACAGGGAAGATGTATAATACACCACCCCTAGCCCAATTTAGTTAATAAAATATGATACTTAAGTATATTATATTTATTCATGTTTTCCCTATCTCTGATTTATAATCTAATATATGCTTGGCCCTATCATAATTGAATGTATCTGTTACCTTGTTTAGTCTTTACTTAACAACTTGAAGAATATGGTGTTATACTAATTTGACTTTTAAAGAAATAATGTATTTAAACAAAATCTCATAGGTTATAATTGAAGTACCAATAATCAAACGTATGTTTGTTTGAGATCAGTACATATTGTGACTGTGGCCCAACAGTACATAGGCTACTCCAGAATTTTAGTTGAGACCCACTGAGCACTACAGGTTAAGAAAGAAACTGAACTGGAAGTAGAAATGCATTTACATATATTAAGCTGAATTATAAATCAGTTCAATTATGGACTGAATTATAGTGATCTGATTCTAGTAATTCTAGTTTAACTACCTGTATGAGACAAAATTATGTCAACTCTGATAGAAAATAATATTCTTCAAATCTGCAAATAGTGCTTATATTTTTCCAAAAAATATCCATAATTAAAAGAAAAAGAAAAAAAACAGAGGGTGTATGGGAGAAGAATGTAAATTTAAAAATAATAGAAAAATAATTGATGTGGGTCAAAAGAAAATACAAATAAAATTGGACCATACAAATGGAAAATTTCAAATTGAAATTCTAGAGTTTAAAAGTAAAATGACTGGAAAGGCACATCCTCTTTAGAGGGACTCAATATTAAATTTGATCTGACAGAAGAACGAACCCATGAATTTGAAGATAGCTCAATAGAGACAATGCAACCTGGAAAATATAAAGAAAAAAATGAAGAAATGTTGACAGAGTCCAAGAGACCTAATGGTCCCCTTAAGCATGCCAACATATACATAATTATACTATGAAAAGAAGAGGAGAGGAAAAAAAAACAGGAAATATCTTAGAGTAATAATTTATGATATCTTCCCAAATTTGATGAAAAGCATGACTCTATACGTTCAAGAAGATAACAGATTCCAAGTAGGATAAATACAAAGATATCCTCACCTATATATATAGTAGTAAAACTATGAATAAAAGAAGCAGAAAATCTTGAGAAACTAGGCTAGTCTTTTCTTATTTCTAGAGAGTATATGAAAAACTAAATTCATGGTCAACATATTTGCAAATGTCTTAGTGGAGAAAGCTGATCATAGCACTCTCATTACATCTGTGGGTCCCTGTCTTCATTCATTTTCTTGCCTGATATATTCTTAGAGTCCTATAATTCATATATTTTTAAAAGGGTGTGTTTAAGAAAGGAGTTTTAATTTTTTGGCAAAATAATCCCTATAGCTACTTAGACTCCTTAGTCATAGGTCAGTCTAATGACAATTTTAATTTTCCCTCTAGAGATAACACTTCACCTTTCCATTCTCTACTGCTTTTTAGGATTTGCTCTTTTCTCCATTTACATATTTCCTCTCTAGATACATACCTACCTCTAGTTTAGCTGTGTTTTCACATAACAATTATCATTTGACAAATAAGTTGGTTCTTTCTTTGTCTTCAAGAGCTATGTGGATTACACTTTACACTTTGGAAGACTCTTTGGAAACTTCCTTCTTATATGACCTCTCTCAGATAGTCCACATTAGTTGGCATAGGCAATTGATATAGTAAATAAAATTGTTTAATACAATTTTTCACAATAATAGATCTGGAATTCTTGCTATTTCTAGTCTACTGTTTTTCTGTTATTCATCAGTTTGAAAAATTTAGGTTTAATATTTTCCTTAGTGCTTTTCTCTATTTCCTTGAATTTGATAAACTTCATCTTATACTAAAATATTTGCACACCATTTTCCTCTGCAAGAAGCCCTCTTCTATCTCAGTGCTAGGTAATGTTTACCCATCCTTCATCTCCTTGTATGCATATAGATGTGTCTCAGTGTCAGTGTTTGTGCTGAGTGACTATAACACATTTAAATACTGCATTACTGTTAAAATTGATCAAATTGAAAAGTCCTCTTCCAAATGTCAATTGCCAAATTCTATTTTCTCATACATTGCTTACATTTGCAATACAGTTTCTAAATTCAACTAGAATATTCTTACCCAATATATTTGACTACATATACTTCAGAAGAGATCTACATGTAGAGAGTGAAAAACACTATGTGTGTTTCTATTTCTTGCAACATATTTGATTCTATGGAGTAAATTACCTGACTCGAATTTTATTTTGAATATATCTTGGGACTTCCACTAAAGAGAAATCAATGAAAGGGAAAGAAGCTACATCATAAATAGAGTGAGAATCCAGTCTGCTAGTTGCTGAAAATCTTTAAATATTTTTATATGATATGGACTCAATATTTGCTTTTTTTGTATAATGCATTGTTTAATAAAATATATTTCATTATTAATTAATATACCATGTAGAAGAAATGACAAGAGCATTATCATTTTCTGTCAATGATTGCACCTTATTTTTACAAAGAAATTCTTCCTATTTTCTCAATCACCAAGAGATTTAATAAATGCTAGCTAGCTTATTTTATAATATTTTCTATTGCTCTATTGGCATATGATCTTTTTTTTGCTTCCAATATTGAAATTTAAATTGAAAAATAAAACATTTTTTATGTTTTATGCTTTTATGTTTTATGCTTTGCTCTTTCTCTTCTCAAAATGTTCATTTTAGGTTGTAATATGCCCTATGTGAACTTAGCTCTTTTTAAAGTACTGCTATTTGAAAACACAATTTTTTTTTAGTCCATAACTGAGGTTAGCATTTATTAAAGGTTATTGATAGATTGATAGCTTTCTGGAAGCTAAATTAAATAGTAGCCTTTGTTTGTACAAACAAAGGCTATTATTTAATCTATGAAGACAGAGCAAAGTTTTTTGAACCATCTATTTATCACTTCTCTAAACTTGAATTTGCAGCTATATCACGGGTGTCAATGAATACTGTAGGTGAACATGAATACATTTAATTACTGTGTACAATATTAAGATGCCTTTTTTTTTTTTTAGCATTTATTCAGTTTTGAGAGACTGAGAATGAGTGGGGAAGGGGCGGAGAGAGAGGGAGACACAGAATCTGAAACAGGCTGAGCCATCAGCACAGAGCCTGATGTGGGGCTCGAACCCACAAACTGTGAGATCATGACGTGAGCTGACATCGGATGCTTAACCGACTGAGCCACCCAGGCACCCTGAATATTAAGATTCCTGTTGGTTATATGTTTACTATGATCTGGCAGCACAGGGCAGGAGTTGGGCTGGCTTTTCAGAGGACACTGTTCTGCTATGTAAGTAGCACCATACTGGAGCATTAGCTAAGGAAAAAATTCTATTTTACGATAATTCTTAATGTCTTCAAACTATGTCATTTCTACATAGCATTTCTGTCTTTCCATTGCCCAAGGGATAACTTAAGTTTCTATGGAAATGCTTATATGTGCATAACCATCATAGCTCTTTTTGAGAGCAGATATCTGTAGACAATGTCAGTTGACTTACTTCACGTGGAAACTTCAGCCAACTTTTGCCTGACATGTGATTTGTGAATTATTTTAAATAAATTATTAATAGTTGGTTATTATATGTGAAAATAAAATACATTGCATTTTGTTAATATGTTTATATTGGCAAAGCTATTCTTCTGCTAGACAAAGTTATGGTAGAATTGAGAATCAAGCTTATTCCATCAGAACCAGTCCAAGTGAAAAATGAAATATTGATATAATAAAAGGCTAAATGAACTGTTTTGGGAAAATAAAACCAACACACCTACTTTGGGAAAATTCTCTCATTGGGCAAATATGTGACCTTTCTGATAATTGTCTATATGGTAAGAGGTACTCAATATGTTTACCTCATTTTTTAAATGTAGGGAGTTATTTGTAAAATATTGGTAATCACCTACATGAATCTGGCACTGCCAGAGGCAGCTTCTTTGCTGTAAAAAGAAAAACTTAATGTGTTCCAATAACTAATTACTCTTCAGTGAAACTGATCTCTTCCCTCACTGCCTGCCCTCATCACTTGGGAGAACAAATAGCACAATTAATTCTTTATTGCAAAAATGTTGGGTAATTACAGGATGGATCTTTATTTTTATTTTATAAATGAGGAGCCTCAATGAGGTAACGTAGTTAGCCCAAGATGACATGAGAAGTCTTGAGAATACAGTTCTAATATATATACATGAGAGAGAGTTTCTATAAGCCCTTCCTTTCCTAGAAACATCAATACTAAATTAAAGTTCTATCAATTCGAGAGCCACCTGGATGGCTCAGTCAGTTAAGCATCCGACTTTGGCTCAGGTCATGATCCCACAGTTTGTGGGTTCAAGTCCTGTGTCAGGCTCTGCTGACAGCTAGCTCAGAGCCTGGAGCCTGCTTCGGATTCTGTGTCTCCCTCTCTTTCTGACCGTCCCGTGTTCATGCTGTCTCTCTCTCATAAATAAATAAAAAACACTAAAAACATTAAAAAAAATAAAGTTCTATCAATTAGAGAACATAGCCTTAAAAAGTGTTTTGCATATATAGCTACCTTCTAAGGTGAACGTGTGCTGTGTGAGAGAATTTCAATCAGAAGCAGAACTGGAGGATATAAAATGGAAAATCTCATACATGTGCCATCAGGAAAACAAAATTTAAGGACAGAGATTGCTTTCCTATAAATGCCTGATTTTATAGGATATTACAACTGGTAATATGGGAGTTTTCTTAATGATAGAGAGCTGGACAGGAATTGCCTCATCACAGCCTTGGGAAGTTTTGTTTATGGTTTCCAGAGGCATGAACAAGAAATGATCCAGGTCAGGATGGTCTCACAAATTAAGCTGAACTGAGTTTTGTTTGTACGACTGTATTGGTTCTGTCTGCTCAGGGAAGTTTCAAAGCTGGTCTCTGCTTTTGATTTTAACAGACTCCAACCAAACTCTCCCCTTTTTATGTTCCTTGCCCACAAATTCAGCCCATCCCAAACTCAACGGACTCTCCTGTAGCTTGCTATAGTTTGTGTGTCTTGAATTGTGGTTCCTCTGCATTTCTTAAATAAGTTCGACTTTTTGAAAATTTTGAGCTTGCCTCAGTTTACCGTTGATTTAGATCAACAACTGTTTGCTGACAATGTGAAAAGTACACTTTGCTTCTTTACTTTCCAATAAAGCTGCAATTCTGTTCTTGGAAGTGATGTTACACTATGGCTCCTAGCAGAAAGATAAAATTGTAATAGGATTTCTCTGTTAATTTTGCCTTCCGTAAGTTATACTGCTTCTGCTTCCATCATGGCTGGGGCTGAATACAGTTCTATATGGTATCCAAATGTTGAGGTTTAAAGAAATCATGGCAGATTGGGCTTCTGAGAAAAATAAATCTGCCTCTTTGGTTAGGTAGTTGAATGTTAAAAGCGTTCAGTATCCTTAACAAGGAATAGAAACTCATCAGCTATGGGAAAATCAACCCAGGGAATATAGCTGTTTAAAGACCAAAATAGGAGCATCTGGGTGGCTCAGTCAGTTTAGTGTTCAACTTCGGCTCAGGTCATGATCTCACAGTTTGGGAGTTAGAGCCCCATGTTGGCGTCTGTGCTGACAACTCAGAGCCTGGAGCCTGTTTTGGATTGTGTCTCCCCCTCTTTGCCCCTCCTCTACTCACGCTCTATCTCTCTGTCTCTCAAAAATGAATAAATGTTAAAAAAAATTTATAAAAAAATGAAGGCCAAAATATGACTTTGACCCCTCCAAAACCCTGGAATATTTGAGAATATTATTTTTTGAGAGGCATTTGTAAATAATTCAGGTAGTAAAACACAATAATATTATATGAAAGAAAAATCTTCAGAGGCAGAAAAAAAGTTGTAGATGGCATTAAAAATCCACTGTCAAAGCTATCATTTTATCACCTATAACCTGATCTAATATGAGTATGTGAACAATCTTGTAGAAAAAGCAATTATTTGCACTGACATTACAGTAGTATTATTTCAGTTTCTCAGCAAACATTTTATAGCACATTGAGAATGCATTAATTTGTTCTTTCATCTCATTAAACACTTTTTTACCACAAATAACATAATAGGTAACATTTAGTATATATTCTCTAAGTCATGGATTAAAGTGATTTACATAAAATGACTCAGCAACATTGTGAGACAGGTACAAAGTTATCATGCCCATTTTATCGGAAAGGAAACTGAGTTGGGGTGAGGTTAATTTGTCCATTGTGGAGGTGGGATTCAAACCCAGGTAGTAAGGCTCTAGACTGCTCTTAACCTACACTGCTGTTAGTTTCCAAACTAATAATACCAATATCATTAGGCGATGTTTAGAAATAAAAACCCAGCAAGAAATGGACTTCTATTTTAAAAAGACTAATTTGGGGCACCTGGGTGGCTTGGTCAGTTAAGTGTCCAACTCTCAGTTTTGGCTCACATCATGATCTCCTGGTTTTGTGAGCTCAAGCCCTGCTTTTGGCTCTGCACTGGCAGTGTGGAGCCTCCTTGGGATTCTCTCTCTCGCCTTCTCTCTCTACCCCTCCCCCACTCATACTTTCTCTGTCTCTCAAAATAAATAAATAAACTTAAAATATTTTTAAAAGACTAATTGAAGATAATTTGGTGAAGATAGTTTCAGAAATATGTGCAGAGTTAAAGAAATGAAATCATGAAAAGGATATTAAGACAACTGGGAACTAACCAAAAGCAGAAAACCATCACCATTCAAGTCTGAAGCACAAAGATAGTAAGAATACCCTTGCTAAAGAAACTGGAATCAGAGCCAGAGCCTTTTTCCTAGAGAGACTCAGCATCTTGCAAAAACTGGGTAACATGACAAGAAGGGAATAGAGTTGGAAATATGTTGATGTCTCACTGCTCCTATTCAGCAATCTTCTGCCAGTGCATCCTACCCTCTGAACATAATTGAAAGCTGTATCAAAAGGATCAGGTTGATTAAGCCCATAGGTTCAGCCCATAACAAAGATAAGAAAGGCAGAGAAAGATTCTGTATGTGGAATTATGGTGGTGGCAAATGGACTCAGTAACATATGAAATAACATCAATGTATGCTTGCTCCCAGTATAACCAGTGTGGTTAATAAATTAATTATTCACAATTAATTTATCACTAGGTTGTATTATAATTGTAGGTTATCTCAATTGTGTTTTCTTCTGAATTCTCAAAATGGATCTCTATCATAAACATCATTGTAAAATTTATATATCCCAATTATTGTAAATGGCATGTAAGTCAGGGATGTTAAAACTAGCTTATTAAACAGTGTTATCTGAATAGAAATAGTTATAGTACTTTCAAAGGAATCAGTCATACTACCATAATCCAAACACTATTTTTCCAGGAGCAAAAGCTTTGTTAATTTAGAAAGCATATGTGTATATTACATTTAGTTTATCATTTATATTATCGAAAATTGAGTTGGCATTAAAATTTCACTAACAGATTATTTATTTTAAAACCCAAATGTAAATCCAACAAATCTTATATGTTTGCATAACATGGCTACCAGATTTAACTGTGGTAAGAACACAATGTGTTGGTCTGGGTCATGCTATGGATGTTATAATAGATTTTATAGTCAGAAACTATAACTACTTCACAAACGCATCATAACTGACAATGTCTGGAACATGCTATGCTTCTGAAGGAAAGATGCAATAATCACTAATTCATAATGTCCAGGAAAATGAGTTCAAGATAGTGAAACAGATCATTGTTACATTTAATATATTTTAAAAACAAAGTACGGTTCCCTAAGGACTTCATTTTCAGCACTGAAAACATTATGTTACCACATTGTGAGATGTACAAAAATGAAGAAGAAAAGAATAAAATGTGATTTTTCTTCTAATGCTTCTATGGTTTATGCAAAACCATTAGGCAATACATGATCCATATTAGGGAAAATAGCTGATATTTTATTAATAATCACCATAATATTATATGATTTTTGCCTATAATGTATTTGATATTTTGATAACCATTTTATATGCATTATTTCATGTGTTCTCACAATAACTCTGAGTTAGGACTATGATTATCCATAGTCTTCAGATAAAGGGTACTGAAGTTCAGAGAAGTTAATTAACTGACCCAAGGTCTAACATGTCATAAGAATATGGACAGAGAAAACTCTCAAATTGTATATTAACTCTAAATTTAGATTTTAGTGTATGCTAGAACACAAGTTTCTGCCAAAGGGCAAGGACTTCAGTATGTAACTAGAGTCCTAGTGCCTGGGACATATTAGGCGTTGAAACATTAGTTGAGAAAATGAATTTGAACTCATGTTGAAGACTGAGTCTGGAGTTCTCTCTTGTCCAGCAAAAAAGCAGATGCAGAATTGAATATGAGAGAGGCTAATGTCTAAGAGGAGACAAGAGCCCTGAACAGGGGTTTTATCTCTGTATTTATTGAGCTTTCAAGGTTTTACATATGTGATGAATGTGCAGAAGCAAAGGGCCAGGCTGAGTGATGTTTGAAGTTGAGATTAAAGCATAATGATATATTGGCACAAGATGCCAGATGGACAGTGTTTCTCTTTGGGTGATACAGCCAAGTAGTTGTTTTCTCCAAAGTTCAAGCTTGCTGGAGCATGCTTCCTTGAGGCTAACAAGGCATCCTTTTACCTAACTATGGGTGCTTTTGCCATATAGCAGCTTTCTGCCTGTAACTGTTCTTGGATGCTTTTGTCCTGGGGAGGCAGCTTTCCAACCTGTCTTGTTTTACTTAGTGACTAACCTTGGGCATTTTCTCCTGGTGGCCACTTTCCACCTCTATGCTTTGTCTTACTTAATGATTGGCCTTGGGTCTTTTGCTGTGTGGTGGCTTTCCACCCTAAGCCTTGTTAACCCATTGGTGCAAGTGTACAGAATTCCTAAACTTATTTCCCACAAACCCAAATCTACATAACTCTGGGTATCACACTGTCAACATCCACACTAAGCTGCATAGTAATAAAAATGGCTTTAAAAAAGGTCATTGGAATGCTTGACTTATTTTAAAAGATTGCCTTGGCAGACAAAAACTTATTTGGTTACATAAACATTATAAGACAGTATGGTTACCTGAAACTAACATTTATTAGAAAACTAGCAAAAACTTTTGATATGCATAATATCTTATATATTTTATTTAAAATGTTTTTAAACGATGAATGTAATAATATTGTAAATATTTAAAAAATAAACAAACAGAAATCTTAGGAAAGTATAAAAATTAAAACCAATGTATAGCAAGATTAAAAGCAAGACAACATAAAAACCAAATTTCGGAAATATTATAAACTGATCTCCATTTCATACTGTTGGAAAGATTTCAAATAGGACCCCACAGAGGAAAAGAGAACACATATAGAATCGTAATTTCAATGTGATGACTCACCCAGAACATTTGTTTAGAATAATAAATTAAAAATTCAGCAACATTTTCAGCATTGTTCAACACATTCAACTGAAATTTGTCAAGAATCCAGTAAATTGATAGTGTTATAAATTATTTCTAAAATAGACTGCATTATTTCATGTCAAATTCTCTTTAGAACCTATTTTTTCTTTTTGTTAAATGTTTATTTATTTTTGAGAGAGAGAGAGCATGGGTAGAGGAGGGCAGAGAGAGAAGGAGACACAGAATCTGAAGCAGGCTCCAGACTCTGATCTCTCAGCACAGAGCCAGACATGGGGCTTGAACTCACGAACTGAAGAATATGACCTGAGCCAAAGTGAGACACTTAACTGACTGAGCCACCCAGGTGCCCCTATTTTTTTTTATGTGTTACTTATCTACAAAATACTCAAGAGATTGAGATAAAACCAGAAACAAACAAGTAACAGTGCATGGGGAAGATTACTTTTACCTAGCTAGTTCAGTTACATTTAGCAAATATTTCAGTTCTAACCTTCCGAAACAATTGATTCCTATAAGTTGAAAATTATTCACATGATATGAATCATATAACAGTATGTCCTAATTATTCTTTCAAATATTTTATTTGCTATCATGTAGGAAGAGGTTGAAAAAAAGTATCTTTCATTTTTGCACTTGTGTGTGTGCTTAAGGTTGCTTCAACCTGCATTCCACTACAGCTTCTAAATGTACAAAGTAATTTACCATATCTGGAATTCATTTTATTTAAAATGAAATTTTAACCCATATGAAACATTTTTCTTTAACTTGAAAAATCTTTTAAAAATCTTTTAAAAATTAATGTTGGCCCTGTCTTTAATACTGCATCTGATTAAAAACATCACTTTTGCAGAATGTTGATTCAGAAAAGTAAAGTCTACTTAAATGAAGATATACTGTCTCTGAAAGAAAATGTTCACATAAGAAACAGATTAAACCATAACATGTAATGATGAATGATCAAAAGGAACCCTGAAATTTAATTTTATTTTAAGGTAAAAGAGAAAAATTAAAGTATAAATTGATTTCCCTTAATCATTCTGAAATATTTGGGGCCGTTAGCGTAATCACCATTTCCAGATCCCTGGAGCTTTTGAGGAGTTATATACATACTGAAAATCAAAGAGAAAACCCCAAAACTCAAGGAAAAAATGAAATAATTTCAGTACGACTAAATGAAGTAAAATCATTGGTCTAATGCTGTGTTTCCAAGAGACACAATGACTGCAATCAATGTAGACAGGTACAAAAGGCCTTTTTACCCCAGTTCATGCTGAGCAATTGCATTCTTTGCATTGTGAGTAGTACTGAAATCCAGAAGGTAGGAAGAAGTCCAAATGATATATGGGATAGATTACCTGTGTCTCCAAAGGTTGACCTGGTTCTTGGTTTTTGTATATTTCTACACAGTTTTGTTTTTGGAATAGGTGAGGAGATGTCAATAGGAATAACAGAATCTCATTTTCCCCTTTATTTGTAAATGAAATATAACAGGTGTTCAGTAAGCAAATTAAATACAGGCATTCTGGATGGTCCTGGGACACAGGGGCATGGGGGAAGGAGTGGGGATACAATCCATGCCCTTAAGAAGCTACGGAAGAATAGAAAAGTAAAATGAAAGTGTATAGCTTTTCTTGTGAGGATGGTGATATAGGACGCATGCTGCCTGAGATGGTAACATAGGAAGAATAAGTGTCAGTCAAGAGATGAACAGAGGAGAGCAAGTTGTTGTTCTCAGGGCAAGATGTTTAACTCTTTGTTTACTGTTCAGTATCATAAGAAAGTAAGTTGCATAAGTTTTACATATTTATTAAAAGTTGTATACATATTATGATATAAGCATATAGTTATAAAATATAGGATATATGTGTTATATATGTGGTAAGTTATATATATTATTATATAAGTATACATCAAATATTATTTTTACGTGTGTGTGAGTGCATGTGTATTAAGGAAGAAAGGAGACAAAAAATGTATATTTAATTTTTAAAAAATTTAATGTTTATTTACTTTTGAGAGAGAGAGAGAGAGAATGAGTGGGAGAGGGGCAGAGAGAGACACACACAGAATCCAAGCAGGCTTCAAACTCAGCCATCAGCACAGAGCCTGATGTGGGGCTTGAACACCCAGAACACAATAGCAGGACCTAAGCCAAGTCTGACATTCAACAGACTGAGCCACCCAGGTGTCCCAGACAAAGAATGTTTTTGAGATTTGTATGCCAATCTAAGGATTTTCAACTAGAATGTTATGGAAGGCACCAAAGAGATTAGGGAAAAAAAAAAAAAAAGGTAAGACTATGGGATTTATGTTTTAGAGGACCCAGTGGTAACTCTTTCAGAATTGTTTGAAGGAGGTACAATATGAAATGACATGAGAAGGATTTTACTGTAATGCAGATAAAAGGTAATGGAGGAGGAAAAATTCTTCATTTGTTAAAAAACTCTTCATTTGTTAAAAAACATAGAGATTGGCGTCAGAATTTTCAGATTCAGACTTTCCAAATGCCAATCGTGTGACCTTGAGTAACTACTAAAGCTTTCTGAACCTCAACATAGATGTGATAAAAATGTAGATCTCAGAGAATATGCTCAGCCTAATATGAGCATATTAGTTATTATATTAATGACAATAATTATAGCCCTATTGAAATATAATTGATACACAACAAATTTCACATATTTTAAGTTTGAGATATATGAAAGTAACACTATAATTACTATGGTGAACATATCCATCACTGCTAAGGTTTACAGGCTTCTCTGTAATCTACATTATTTTTCTTTAAAGATAATTGTCTTTTATATTTTAAAATGTTTATACTGAAGTAATTATAAATTCACACAAAGTTGCAAAGATATTAAAGACACCTATTTGGCACTCTCTACTCAGTTTCCCTGAGTAGATACATCTTATATCATTATTGTGCCATATTGAAACCTAGAGATTGACTTTGGTACAATGTTTGTGTATATTTCATTTTATCACACATGTAGATTCATGTAACTATAACTACAATCAAGAGACAGAATCATTCTAGCATCACAAAGATCTCTCTTGTGCTATCCCCATTATAGTCACACCAATTTCTCCCGTTCACCACACCTCCCTCTTAATAACCATTATTCTGCTTTCGTCTCTGCAGCTTTTTCATATTAAATATGGTATATAAATGGAATCATACAGTATGTGACTTTTGATATTGGCTTTCTGTTTGAGCATAATATTCCTGATATCCATCTAAGTTGCCCATGTATCAATAGTTCATTATTTATTGTTAAATAGTATTCCATAGTATAGTTATGCCACATTGCTATGAACAATTATGTACAGATTTTTATGTGGGTATTTTCATAGCTGTAGGAAAATATTCAGGATTGAAATTGATGGGCCATATATAAAGTGTACATTGATCTTGGTTTTGTTTCTTTCCCTCCCTCCCCCCCCCTTTTCTTTCTTTCTTTCAAGAAACTGGCAAATCCTTTTCCAGACTGGATATTCCATTTGCATTCCTACCAGCCAATGTGTATAACTGTATACACAATGTGTATAGCTGATCTGGTTTTCCTGAACCATCACCAGCACTTGCTATTGTCATTTTTTAAAAGTTACATTTCTAAGATGTGTGGAGTCATATCACATCATGGTTTTAATTTGAATATTCTTGAGGTGCCTAGGTGGCTCAGTAGATTAATTCTCCAACTCTTGGTTTCAGGTCAGAACATGATTTCATGGTTCTGTGGGTTCAAGCCCCTTGTTTGGCTCTGTGCTGGCACCTGCTTGGAAGTCTCTGTCTCCCTCTCTGCTCCTCTCCCACTCATGCTGTCTCTGTATCTCTCAGGATAAATAAAGAAACTTTAAAAAGAAATGTGAATATTTTTGATAGCTAGTGATGCTGAACATCTCTCCATGTGTTTATTTTCCATGTGTATGTGCTCGTGTCTGTTTCATGAATCTAGCCCATTTTCTAATTGGATTATTTTTTATTTTTGCTATTGAATTTTGAGAATCCATTAAATATTATAGATAAAAGTCTTTTGTAAGATATATGGTTTAAAATATTTCTTACCACTCTGTAGCTTCTCTTTTTGCAGAGAATTTAAATGAGTTCAATTAATCAATTTTTTTCTTCTATTAATTGTACTTTTGTCTGGTCTAAGAACTCTCCATCAAGCCCTAGATACCACAAATATTTTAGTACGCTTTCTATATTTTTCTGAAAGTTTTATAGTTTTATGTCTTACATTTATTTTATTTTTTTAATGTTATTTATTTTTGAGAGAGAGAGAGTAAGAGTGGGGGAGGGGTATGAAGGAGGGGAACACTAAACCTGAAGCAGGCTCAAGGATGTGAGCTGGCTTAACCGACTGAGCTACCCAGGCACTCCTAATTTCATTACCTTTCAAAGGACCCCATCTTCAACTACAGAAACATTCTGAAGTACCAAGGGTACTTAACCAACTGAGCCACTGAGGCACCCCTGTGTTATGTTTAAATCTATGATCCATTTTGAGAAGTTTCTGTGTGAGGTTAGTGTTCATTTTTCCATTGTTTCATACACACACACACACACACACACACACGCATGCCTACTTATATACACTAATATACTTATTCATAGGTCTATCCAAAATCTTCAGCTGTTTTTAATGAGAGGATTATGGAAAAGTATATTTATTCCATCTTTCAGAATGGAAGTCCTCCTCAAATTGATCTTTGAAAATACTGTAATCGCAGTGATAATATGATTATTATATGTAAAGTTAAAATGTAAATCAACAGAATCACAAAGGGCAGAACAGAAATGGCAGAGCTGTTTTAAAGTTCTTGTATTTAGGGGCACCTGGGTGGCTTAGTCAGTTAAGCGTCCGACTTTCGCTTAGGTCATGATCTTGCGGTTCATAGGTTCGGGCCCCGCGTCGGGCTCTGTGCTGACTGCCAGCTCAGAGCCTGGAGCCTGTTTCAGTCTGTGACTCCCTCTCTCTCTGACCCTCCCCTGCTCACGCTGTCTCTCTCTCTTTCTCCTAGAAATAAATAAAACATTAAAAAAAATTTCTAAGTTCTTGTATTTAATGCAGTTTTATAATATTATTTGACTATAAACAGGGATAAGTTAAAATGTATATTATAAACACAAACAACCTATAAAAATAAGCAAAATAGAAATATATGGTTAATCAGCCAAAAAAGATTATAAAGCAGTACCATAAAATATATTGAATTAATTCATAAGAGCAAAGAAAAGGGGAGCAAATAACATAGTACAAATTTATAAAACAAATAACAAGATGGTAGATTTAAACCAAACATATCATTCATTACATTAAATATAACAGGTCAAATTATACTAAACAAAAGTCATCAATTGTTAGAATGGATTCCTAGAAGTATGGTATAACTATATGCTGCCATTAAAAAAAGACTAAATATGAAGACATACATATTAATATAAATGGGTGAGAAAAGATACATCATTCCAACACTAATCAAACAGAATCTGGAGGTACTATATCAATATCACCCAAATTATATACTAGGAATAAAGAGGGTCCTTTAATAAAGTCAGTGGAGTCGATTCATCAAGAGGATATAAGCATCTTAAACATGTATGTGTCTAAGAGCAGTGATACATGAATCATTAGCTTATAAAATTGAAAGGGTGAATAGAACAATCCACAATTATGGCTATAAATTTTCATTGCAGTCTTTCGGTAATCAAAAGGAAAATAGAAAATTATTAAGGACATAATAAATTTGAACACTGCCAACCAACTTCATCGAATTGATATTTATATAACACTCAAACCAGCAACAGCAGAGTACACATTGTTTCAAAGTGCACAAAAAACATTTATCAAGATAGACCATATTTTGATGGGGATTACAAAAAACATTTATCAAGATAGACCATATTTTGATGGGGATTAAGGAGTGCACTTGGGATGTGCACCAGGTGTTGTATGGAAGTGTTGAATCACTATATTGCACACCTGAAATTAATTTGCACTGTATATAACTAACTATAATTTATATAAAATCTTTTTATATATATATAAAATCTTTTAAAAAAGAGCATATTTGGACAATTAAAAATGTCTTCATAGGGGTGCCTGGGTGGCTCAGTCAGTTAACCGTCTGACTTTGGCTCAGGTCATGATCTCATGGTTCTTTTGTTCGAGCCCCACATCAGGCTTTGTGCTGACAGCTTGCTCAGAGCCTGGAGCTTGTTTCAGATTTTGTGTCTCCCTCTCTCTCTGACCCTCCCCTGCTCATGCTGTGTCTCTCTCTCACAGAAATAAATTTTTAAAAAAACATTAAAATGTTTTTTTAAAAATCTCAATAAATTCAAAATGTTCATATAAAATGAAGTATTTTCTCTGGCCATAATACATTTGAATTAAAAATAAATAACAGAAAAATACCTGGACTATCTCCGAGTGTTTTCAAAACAAAATAACACTGATCTTTTCAATGCATGCAGAAAATAGGAAATCAAAAGGGAAAATGAAAGTATTTTGAAAAAGATGAAATAAAAGCATAACATATCAAATTTGTTACATTCAACCAAAACAATGCTGAAAGGAAAATTTATAGCACTAGGATTTCTAATCACATCATTGATTTAAGCTTTCATCTTAAAAAAATTGAAAAGAGAGTAGTTTATACACACTATAAACAGAACAAAGGAAATGACAGAAATAAAATCAGAAATCAAAGAAGTAGAGAACATAAAGTAGAAAAAATCAATAAAACTAGAAGCTGTTTCATTAAGAAAATCAATAAAAGTCATAAACCTCTAATCAATAAAATTAATTGACAATATCAGGAATAAGAAAGATGACCATAGATGTTATAGAAGTTAGAAGGATAACAAGACATTATCAACAACTTTATGCTGATTATATCAACAACAGATAAAATGGACAATATTTTGAGACAATTTCTAAACTACAGATGTTCATTGAAGAGGAAATAGAGACACTGAATAGTTCACTGTCTATTAAAAAAATTTAATGTTTAGTGAAAAACATACTCACAAAGAATACTCCAGGCTAAGATGACTTCCCTGATGAATTCTTTTGTTTGTTTTTGTTTTAGAGAGAGAGAGAGAGACCATGAGAGAGGCAGAGGGAGAAAGAGAGAAAATCTTAAGCTGGCTCCATGCTCAACATGGATCCTGATGAAGGGCTTGATCCCACTTCCCTGGCATCATGCCCTGACATAAACTCAAGAGCCCCACGCTTAACTGACTGAGCCACCCAGGTGGCTTTCCTTGGTGAATTTTATGAAACATTTAGGAAAGCAGTAATACCAATTCTATACAAAATCTTTAGGAAACTTGAAGAGGCAGGGACTTTAACCAATTCATTCTATGAGGAAAACATTACACTGACAAGAAAACTAGTAAAGTCATTATAAAGAAACTACAGGCTCATATTCCTCATTAACAGAGGAATTTCATAAAACTTTAGTGAAGTGAACCTGACAAAATATAGAAAGGTTACTCTTGGGGTGCCTGGGTCACTCAGTCGGTTAAGTGACTCTTGGTTTTGCCTCAGGTCATGATCTCGCAGTTCAGGAGTTCAAGCCCTGCGTTGGGCTCTGTGCTGACAAAATGAAGTCTGCTTGGGACTCTGTCTCCTTCTCTTTCTTCTCCCCCACTCATGGTCTCAAAATGAATAAATAAACAAAATTTGTTTTGAAAAGGATGATGCATCAGGACCAATTTGACTTATCCTGGTTATACAAAAGTAATTGAATATTTAAAATTAATCAATGTTTTTATTTTATTAACAAACTTAAAAAAGCCACCTGTGATGATCTCAATATATGCAGCAAAAGCATTTGACAAAATTCAACATTTATACATTAGAAAAAACTCTCAGTAAACTAGAAGTATGTGGAAACTCCCTAAGCCCAACTCGGTACTTATGAAAAACCTATACTCTCTTATCTGTGAAAGATAGAAGAAAAGTTTCCCTGCATTTGGAACAAGACAAGAAGAATCTTCTCACAATATATTGTAAGCACTATATTGGAGCTTGTTAGCAGTGTAATAAGGTGGGATAAAGAATTTATAGGTACACAGATTCAAAAGGCAGGAAAACTCTATTTTTAGATACCGTTGTCACCTGTGTATAAAGTCCTTAGAAATCTAAAAGCTTCTAAGAGGAAAAAAAAAGAATTCTGTAAGGTTGCAGGATAAAATTTCACCATACAAAAATTTATCGTATATCTAAATACTAGGAACAAAAAAAATCAAAAGTCAAAATAATAGAATGTTATTGACAATGACACCAATTGCGCAATACTTACAAATAAATTTAGTAAACTATGCTCGAGTTCTCTTTGAAAACTATGACTTTGTTGAGAAAAAAATAAAAGACTTTTGATAAATTTAAAAGGCACAAAACAACTTTCTATGAAGCAGCTACCGTTTCTACGTTGCCCCAGCATTTTATGCTTTAAATTTACCAATTAACTCCATGTGTCAGGAAACAGATTCAGAAAGTTTATGAAAGTTGCCTGAAGTTAGGCAGCTCTTAGGCGGTAGAACAAGATTAAAATCAAGGTAGGTTGACTCCAGACCTATATTCTTTTTTTTTTTCAGAACCTATTTTCTTAAAATTTTTTAGAAGTTATTTCTAAACTAGATGAGAATAGATTTAGTAAATAAGCAGTGCTATCACTTGCACTGATAAGTTAAAATATAAGTGAGACATTTATTCATTTATCCATTCACTTATTTATTTATTGTATATCTATGTTATATATTCAATATTTACTATATATATTCAGTATGCTATACGCTTGCTCTTTTGTTAGGTATTGGACATGCAAAAAATTGTTGAGATCTGTACGCTAGAGAAACTATAATATAGTAACAGAGTGCACTTATACTAAAATTTTGGTCTAAAAAAAGTATCACTTAGTAGTTAGAAAAGAACATCTCCTTTTTCAAGGTGATAAAACATGAACATTATCACATACTCAGGCAGAAAAGACCTTCAGAGAAGGAAACACTGAGGATAAAGAGTGGAGATAATGAAGAAGGGATGGTGTATAGACCAAGGTTCCAGAGAAGTGAAGTGTGATTACAATTATTGATGAAACATTTCCTGAAAATTGTTGGAATGACAGCCCTGTAATCTATGTATTACAGACTGAAGGTTATGCTCTTGCTCCCAAGTCATATTATGAACCCCTAACCCCCAATGCTATGGTATTTGGAGGTATTTGCCATGAGAAATGAAAACTGGTATCTTCTTCTGGTACTACTGGCTCACGTTGGAAATGAGGTTGCTGGTATTGACCAGGCCTCACAATATTCCAGATCAGACTGATAATCCCCACACAGATTGATCATAAGGAAGAGCATAATCCTGCCTTTTCAAAAGAGATTTCAGATGAAATCACTGTGGACGATTGTCAAAAGGCTCTTTCTATGGGCCTTGCAGATCAAAGACTTACATAATAAAGGGGGTTAAGAACACAACAGTTACAGTTGAGCCTGGCCCTGAGACAAAGAGCCGAATTCAGAGTTAAGGACAGATATCCACCCCCCACCCAATTGTTTCTGTTTGGAGCACTAGCCCCCCAAGGCATCTTGTGATCAGTATTTGGAGTGACTTCTTCTGGCCTTGAATATGCTGATTGCACCTGTGAAGGAACCTATTGAGGAACTTCTTTTGTGATTATGGGAGCAAACATTGTGTTTCCTGAAAAACCTGTTTTTCTTAATACCTCTCCTTGAACAAACAAGCTATTGACCCCTGCCCACAAAGAACTAACTTCACCATTTTTATGCTAAAAACATTGTCTTGTATGCTAAAGATACCTTCCTTCCCCATAGGATAAGCATCTAAATCACCTACCTCAATCACTATTGATAAAAGTTATGCAGGAGTCTTCTACAAATCTATGTTCTGGGAAATTCTCACATATCAAAGAAGTTTGTCATCAGAAATCATTGTCTAGGGCAAATGCCACTTCTGTGCCATCCCCCAAACGTTTAATTATAAAATGCAGTTGAGCCCCAGTCCGAGCAGAGATGCCTGCCTGGTGACCAGAAAGATTCTTGTGGCTCTCTCATCCCTCCCTCGCAGACACTGTCCGTCCTTCAGGGACCCCTGAACTTGCCGGAGCCGGTCTCCACCAATCCAGTCTATAGTATTTTCCTATAGCAGACAGAGCTAACACAACGTCCTTCCTTGCTTTCATTTTGAATTAATGAGGAAAAGTATAATAAAAATAGTATACATTTATTAAAGAAATACAAAAATCTGGTTCATTTGGGGAAGATGATCTCAGCAAGAAATGTTATGAGTTTCAACATTGTGAAATTTATAGCGGTATTTTCTAAGTATGCATGTTTTGTCCAATGAATTATAGAATTCCTTATGTCAAAATTAAGCTTTATTATAAAAAATAGCAATGAAAAATTCCAGAGACATAAGATACTATTTCTTACTCCTCAAAAAAGCTTGTTGGTGCATTCAGAATACCTAGGATAACTGATATCTCTAGAAGAGGAATTCTACAAAACCTCTTTATACTTTGCGTCAGAAAATTGTTGATTTTTTTCTAACATAAATCCTTTCTTCTACAAATTAAGTTTATTGGGTGTCCTGTTTTTTTCATTTGCTTTAAAGTATGGATTTAAAAACTTTTCCTATCATATATTAAATATGAATATATCAATATTTGGTTTTAATATGCTAAAAATTAGGTTAAATAGAGAAAGATGGGCACTTACCTTTTAGAGTTACAGAAAACAGTTAAGAACAAATTAAAAAATCAAGTTGTACTAGTTACTATGAAATTTCAAGAATATTTATAATAAACTGGAAAAATAGAAAAGACATTGTTAGTGAATAAAACAATGTGTTCACCATTTTAATTTATCTCTGCATACATTAACAGATTACTAGTTATTTCTCAAACAAAGTGGAGACAGCATTAGTTTAGTGTGTCAATTGCAGATTCTTCCCTCTCTCCAAAAATAAATCCTCCAGAATTTACTGGTTGTTCAAGCAGAGCTAATGCTATTACACCTACTCTATCAAGGAAGAATGCCACCTTAGGAGAGTTTTTGCAGTGTGTTAAAAAAAAAAAAATTTGGCAGGATATTTATAGGCTTAACATCAATGGTTCAACACATATTGTTAAATACGGGAAACTGATTAGAATTAGCCAAAGTGCCTGATGTAAGAATTTAGTATTGTTGAGGCTCTTGAAGCAAATTTTGATTAGTATACACTGTTTGAAACTCAAGCTTTTTTTATTGTTTATTTTCTAGTATTCATTTTTGAAAGAGTATGAGCTGGGAAGGGGCAGAGAATGAGAGGGAGACACAGAATCTCAAGTAGGCTCCAGGCTCTGAGCGGTCTGCACAGAGCCTGACATGGGGCTCAAATCCACAAACCGTGAGATCATGACCTGAGCCACAGTCGGGCACTTAACCAAGTAAACCCCTGAAAAGCAAGCTTTTCACCCAGGTCATCAACCTATTGCCATGAAAATGAACTGTTTGCCTATGCAAGTAAATATTTGGCCAACAAACTTTTTATAGAAGTTTCTAAAGTTAATACTTAAATTATTCATCTCTGGGCTTACAAGTTGGGCAAGAACTTCCTACAGCAAATATTTAAGAAATGTTGACTGTTGGTCTCAGTTTTCAGTCTTCAAGGTTAAGATGGATAGGGTGACCTCAATTCTCAAGGGGCTGTTACAAACCATTAATCAATGAAAAGTCCCAAATCCTGAATGGACTGGACTTCCCTTGGAAAAGCTCACTGTGTGTACAGGCTCTTCTTCCATTTACAAATGAGTAGTGAGGTGTTTTACCTTAAGTCTCTAGGCTATCTATTCTATTGGTGTAAGGCTATAGGACATAAGGATAAAACATGTGTAGGTAATTTGCTTATACATGTAGTTTGAATTAGGTACCACAACCATATTTGAAGTGTAAAAGCCCAATTGACTCTTGGCAATACATTTTAAACAGAAAGCTGAATTTTGCAAGGAAGCATCATGGTTTCTGAATGCTTGGGTTTGTTCAGTAAATACCTAGACTTTACTTAACCAAAGCTAAGATTTACACCCATTGATCATCTTTTTAACAGTATTTCAGGAAAATAAGAAATTGATCTAGTTTGTGCTGTGGGATCTTCTCTGCTATAATAAAATTCTTGGTAGAATTGTTCTTTCTTTGAGTAGACAGGGTGAGTTCTAGACCCTGGAAGACAGCCTTTTGAGATTAAGCCTCTCTTCCCTATCCTCAGTTTGTGGCCCATCCTTGCTTATGGTGAGAAACTAAAATTCTTACTGAAATGCAGGCTGGAGTTCTACCATTTTTTTCCCTCCACAGGGTCAGAGAGGTGAGGCAGGCAGCATTAAAGCTTTTGTGTATTTTATTTATTTATGTGACACTGAGTTCAGTGTGCAAAGCTTGATTATTAATAGGATAAAATAAAACCTGTTGTTGGTTCCATTCTTGGAAATCAAAAATTTATCTTTAAATTAATACATGCTACCACCTCTCTGCAGGAAGTCTAGTGTGTGTTTAACCCAGAGGTCTGCCAGAACTATATTCTAATGGCTCAATTCTGTTTTATATTGGTGACAAAGAATATAAAGACCTTGGTCCTTATGATTTTTTTCCCCATAACTTCTAACCACGTTCTAATGACATCCAGCTATTTGTGACTTTTTCTTTTAGGCTGTACTACAGATTTTCTAAGGGATGTGTGTGGAAGTTTATGTCACAGACCACAGAATATGCAAGTTCTAAAATCCATTGCCGGTGTATCTGTTTTCCATAGCTCCCTCTCTTTTCTCTACCAGTAATAATTACTTACCTTTTCTTCTTTCCCTACTTAGGGTTTTCTCTTAGTGTCTTAAAGTAGAGAGATTTAGGTCTGCTCCAAACTTATTTATCACATTCATGTTTTGCCTCAGAAACACCACCCTGACATCCACAGAGGTTCTACTTAAGACTTGGCTATAGTCTATGGAGAAAGTGTATTGCTCATTTATTCTTAATTAGTCACATAAAAATCCCTTTGAATTTCATTCCCACTGGGGTAGGAGCTGGATAGTAAACAGAAGGCTTTCGTCAGCTCCCCCTATGGGTTTGGCATTTTATTCTTCTGGCTTAAAAAAAAAAAGAAAAAAGAATTGTATTCAAAAGAGGAATAAGCAGAGGGGCATCACTGCTTTTCTCAAGTAAGGGAACTGAAGGGTTTTTTTATTCATAGAGGAAAAGAAAGAAAGACAATTCCAGTTACTATAACGACTGATATGCTGTTCTAATACCTTTAAAAAAATTTTTTTTAAATAATACCTTCCGGGGGCACCTGGGTGGCTCAGTCTGGGCTCAGGTCATAATCTCACAATTCATGAGTTCACGACTTGCATCCGGTTCAACAGCTGGGTACCTGGAGCCTGCTTCAGATTTTGTGTCTCCCTCTCTCTCTACCCCTCCCCCACTCATGCTTGTGCACACGCTCTCTCTCTCAAAACTTATAAATGTTAAAAAAATAAAAATATAAAAAAATAAATAACACCTGTCTGATAGCATGGATACTAGTGATTAAATGGTCTTTTGTGAAGTGGTCAGTATGTAAATATGAATAAAATGCTGGAGAGGCTCAGATAGTTTTCTGAAAAATAAATTGGATCATGTGAGGCTGGATGAAAATAATTAAAAAAAACGTCAAGTCCATGAACAAAATAGAGGGTGGCCTGGACTGTAGAAAACAAATATCTCTAATGCTATAAACTCCTTTCATCACTTGTTTTCTGACATGTACAGTAACATATACATAGCTTACAACACTTCTGATCCATTGAAACCTCTGGGCACAGTATATAGGTGCAAAAGTCAATTCATGGGTTACATTTCCTGCTGTTCATATATACCTACCTCCTTAGCCACAACTGAAACCTTTAATTTTCTCTATGAAAATCTCTTATCTAAGACTACAAAACATACTTAGCCAGATCACTTCCTAGTCTCTCATTGTGCATATTATTCAGAAGTATGATTCCACTAAATTCACTAGACACATTTGTACATGGTAAACTATACAATTAACATCCAAGTAATACAATGCCAGAAATATAAGATTCTCTAATTGTATAGGATAGGAAAAATTGGACCACTAAAAATTTCTGCCATTATAAAATTCAATTTTCCCTAGACCCATTCCTTAATGAATTTCTAAATGGGATATTTCTGCTTCATGAATTCTTTATTTAAAAATTTTCAGAATCTGAAAAATTGGATTATTTGCCCAGAGGACCTGAGTAGATATTTTTCCAAAGACGACATCCAGATGGCCAACAGACACATGAAAAAATATTCAGCATCACTCATCATCAGGAAAATGCAAATCAAAACCACAATGAGATATCACCTCACGCTTACCAGAGTGGATAAAATAAAAAACACAGAAAACAAGTGTTGGTGAAGATGTGAAGAAAAAGGAACACTTGTGCACTATTGGGAGGAATGTAAACTGGTGCAGACACTCTGGGAAACAATACAGAGGTTCATCAAACAAAAATAGAATTATTGTATGATCCATTAATCCCACTACTGAATACTTATCTAAAGAAAATGAAAACACTAATTCAAGAGAATATGCATCCTCATGTTTTGCCATCTTATTTATATTAGCCAAGGTATAAAAGTAACCCAAGTGTCCATTAATAGAGGAATAGATAAAGAGATGTGGTATATAATATATATGTTACATATATACATATAATGGAATGGTGTATATACATAATGGAATATTACTCAGCCATAAAAAGAATATGATCTTGCCATTTGCAACAATATGGATAGACCTAGAGATTATGGTAAGTGAAATAAGTCAGACAGAGAAAGACAAATAGCATATGATTTCACTCATATGTGGAATTTAAGAAACAAAGAAAGAAAGAAAGAAAAGAGACAAACAAACAGACTCTTAACTACAGAGTACAAATGGCTAGTGGGTAAGGGTTAGGTGGAATAGTTTAAGTAGATTAAGAGAACAGTTTTGGGGAACCTGTGTGGCTCACTTTGTTAAAAGTTTGCTCTTGGTTTTGGCTCAGGTCATGATCTCATAGTTCATGGATTCAAGCCCCGCATGGACATTCAAGCCCAAGTGCAGAGCCTGCTTGAAATTCACTCTCTTTTTGCTTCTCCCCTTCCTGCACATGCTAGCACATTCTCTCCCCTCCTCAAAATAAATAAATAAATAAATTTTAAAAAAACTAAAGAGTACACTTGTGTGAGTACTGAGTAATATATAGAATTGTTCAATCATTATATCATATATCTGAAACTAATGTAACACTGCATGTTAATTATACTTCACTAAAAAATACAAAAAGTAAAAGAATATAAAGAACCAATTTCACCAAATTGAGAAAATATAATTAAGTATTCAAACTGCATGTGGGCATTGCATAATTATTTCGTCATCTGTCTTATTTAACAGTATTTCATTAACAAAAGAGGCACTCTCAAAATTAAATGTATAAATTGTGTTCTGGGCCCAGCTTGCTGTTAAAAAGATGTTGGTCAACATGTGTTAGGGACAAATAGTTAGAAGAGAATAAAGAGTATAAAACATATAGCAGAAGACAGAGGGTAATTATCTACCCAGATTGTTGTGCCTTAGGTAACAAAAATCTCACATACAATTTAACTCTTCTCCATACAGGCTAATATAAAATAATTTTACTTTGAGTTTTTTTTTCTAATTATAAACTTGCAACTAGTAGATACACAAGTTCATAAGATCAGATGTACAATATAGTGGTTATCATCAACATGACATTATATAGATTTCAAAATTGCTAAGAGACTAGATCTCAACTGTTCTCATTACAAAAAAGAAATGCGAGACATGTTAGAGGTGTTTGCTAAAGCTACAGTGGTAATCATGCTGCAATATATAAATCCATCAAATCAACACATTATATACCTTAAACTTACACAATGATATATGTCAATAATGAAATAGCAGAAGTAAAACCCATCAGCTATCTGAAACAGTAATTAGTAAGAGTTTATTGTGCACATAAAAACAGTGGGTAACCTGGGAGCTCTCAAACCAGCAGTAACATGAGGCTCACTGGTATATTGTATATAGTGAGAATGCACAAGCTGTTTATTCTTTACCTTGTCTGTTTATAACATTAGAGCTTCCCTAGTGATAGGGGAATGGTTAAAATTTGATATCTCCTGTCAGTTTTGGAGGACAATTTGAGAATTGTTTATAGTTTTCAGAGGTCTTTACAAGGAGCAAAGCAAGTTAAGTTCTGCTTTTTTGGCAAATAAGCTAAATTAAGTTTTGCTTGTATGGCTCAATTGGTTTTCTCTCCTCAGTAAATTATCAAGGTCAGTAGTCATTTTGTCTTTGATTTTAACAATTATACATTGATTTTAAAAAGTTGGTTAGCATAATACTCTTGAGATCCATTCATGTTATTGCAAATGGGAAGGTTTTGTTCTTTTCATGGCTCAGTAATATTCCATTATACACATATACACATTACATCTTCTTTATCCATTCACCAATCATGAATGGAGCTAGAGAGTATTATGGTAAGCAAATAAGTTAGTTGGAGAAAAACAAATGCCATATGCTTTCACTCAAATGTGGAATTTAAGAAACAAAATTAGTGAGCAAAGGGCAAAAGAAGAGAAGAAGGCAAACCAAGAAACAGACCCTTAACTGTAAAGAATGAACTGATGGTTATCAGAAGGGAGGGGAGAGGGGGATAAGTTCAAGATTGGTTCTTTATTTTAAATTCTATCATTTTTTACTATTTAACACTATAAATTCATGACAATAGGCTGGTCCAAGTGCAGTAGTGTTTACATTTAATTGATCACAGCCAGTTATAGATTTCTTGACATCAAACAGGCAAGCTTTTTATTAACAGAAATTTAATTATGGATCTTAAATAAGAGGCACTTATTATCAATGATTTTGATCTGAGATCACCACTGAAAATGTAGAACAAAGTAGTTAGGTACCTGTACTAATGATGTATATATAAGGAGTCAAATGATGATTAAGAGAATATAACTCCATTCATTCATTTATATCCTTAACAAAAATTACAAAATAGTTTAGACATCCCCAAATTCATAAAGAATAGTATCATTAACATCTGTGTAATCATGACCTAGCATAGGAAAAAGAAATGAAAAATGGAGAATCTTTGTGTATTTCTCTCCTCAATGTAAACTACAAGCTCTTGCCCATCTAAAATAACAACTTATATATATCTATTATGCTGAATTTGGTGTTTTCCATATCTTAAAACTTCTGTGTACTACATATCTATAATATAAACCATTATACAAACTATATCTATATATCCATGTATACTACATACATACACATGCATATGTGTATATGTATACATACATGTGCATGTATGTATATGTGTATATATGTATGCATATATGCAGTCTTTACTTTGCACAATAACATGGGACAAAAAGAATAACTACACAGGCTGAAACCATGACAGTGATCTTATAATCAGTGAAAAAATTAAAATTTTCCAAAACTTTTGAAAAACTGTCAAGCACTAAATATCTTTCTTACTTTCAGTGAAAAATGTATAAGGAAGTGAAAAAAGGGGTAAAACCAGTATTTATTTAATACCCTGTAATCTAAAATATTAAAAACTTTGGTAATTGAAGTATTTTATTTCTTGAAAAAAACCGGTGTATTTTGAACAGAACTTCCCTTCTCACCATCTAGATTATGATACAGATTGAGCATCTTTTTTGACTTCAGAATTGTCCTACTTTTTTCTAAGTTTCAATGAGATTCCAACATTTACCTTTTGTGCTATTTATGTTATGAAATATCTATAACAACTCTTTTAATATGAACATTTTCCTGAGGGGGCTCGCTTTGTTTTCCTCACAATCATTTTTTCTCATTTACTGCCATAGTTTGTCCTCACTAAGTTCCTCTGGCTGCATAGCTAAAGCCTCTTGAAAAGCAACAGTGTCTACATTCCAATGGTCAGCTATTTATTCTTTAACCATATTTACATTTAATTTGAATTTTACTTCCAGCATTATCACATGTTATTTCTTTGCTGTGCTTTTATCTTTTTTGGTCACTTTCCTTTTTTGATTACTCATTTAAAAATATGTATAATGTGGGTTTATCACTGAGAGACAAAAAGACAACTAAACTATGTGAATTGCTGTCTGTGCATGAACAGAATAACAGATGCCCAGTGACCAAAAAAAGACAGACTTTGAAAAAGATGGGGTGTTGGTAGTGGTCATGATGCACATCTGTTACTTACACAGTGAACTACAGACAGAAGAGCTGGCAGAAAAGTTTGTAGTTTATATAATTATTCACAGATATTATATCATAGTAACTGAAATTTGAATTGTGTTATGGGGTGACTGATGTATTTTTAACTATGCGAAGTGAATTTCATGCATATTAAAACCATGCAAATTGGAGTAATATTCTACATATTTTTACACTTTTTTACAAATGATATCATACTCAGTTTTCATTTACAAGTGATATCCTTACAAATATGTTTATGTGATTCTTTTGTGCTTATATGTGTACCATTAGTTCATTAATTTTCATAGCTGTGCTTAATGCAATTAAAGAAATAAAACATACTTCTATGTTTAGACTTATATTGGTAGTCATTTATATTTCCTCAAATATTTTGTCATCACATATAGTACTACTATGAATATTTTCCTATATAATTGGTTCTTTAGATTTAAAAAAAAGTTTTAGTCTATTTACTTATTTTTGAGAGAAACAGAACATTAGCTGGGGAAGGGTAGAGAGACAGAGAGAGAGACAGAATCCGAAGCAGGCTCCAGGCCCTGAGCAGTCAGCACAGAGCCTGATGCAGGGCTTGAACCCATGAACTGTGAGATCATGACCTGGGCACTCAAAAGATTGAGCCACACTGGTGCCACAGTGCTTTAGATTTTATGTGCATAAGAAACATCTAGGGATGTGGTGCCTGGGTGGCTCAGTTGGGTAAAGATCTGTATATCAAGATATACAAAAAACCAACTTCCATGCCTAGAAATTCTAATTCAAATGATTTGATTTGGGGCCCTGAACAGTTGCTGGGAGCCACACCGGCCTCTCTGGATGGCAGTCACAGCAAGGAAATGTCAGTGTTTGCACAGCTCTTGCCATGAAAACTGGTATCTCTTTCTGCTACTACTGGCTCATGTTGGAAATGAGCCTGCTAGTATTGACCAGGCCTCACAATATTCCATATCAGACCAATATTCAAACACAGATACCTCATAAGGAAAAGCACATTCCTGCCTTTACAAAAGAGATTTTAGATGAAAGCTCTGTGGATGATTGTAGAAAGCTTCTTCTTACGGACCTTGCATATCAAAGACAATTGAGTCTGGCCCTGAGACAAAGAGCCTAATTTAGAGTTAAGGGCAAATATCCACTCCCACCCATTTGTTTCTGCTTAGTGCATTGTATATGCTCTGGCCGTGTATATGCTGATTACTCCCTGTGAAGGAACCTATTGAGGAACTTCTTCTTTTGTGATTATGAGAGCAGAGGTGTTCCCTGAAAGACCTGTTTTTCTTGATACTTCCACCTTAAACAAACAAGCTGTTGACCCCTGCCCACAGAGAAGTGGGCACCCTTTTTATGCTGAAAACTTTGTCTGGTATGCTAAAGATGCCTTCCTTCCCCATAGGATAGGCATCTAAATCGCCTACCTCAATCTCTATTGTAAACATTACTTTCCGGGAAATTCTTACATATCAATTTGTTATCAGAAACCACTGTCTAAGGCAAATGCCACTTCTGTGCCTCCAAACACTTAATGATAAAATAAAGTTGAGCCCCAGTCAGAGCAGAGATGACTGCCTGGTGATCAGAAAGAATCTCTGGGGTCTCTCACTCTCTCTCTCGCCGACACCGTCCACCTGTATCTGCCGGAGCCGGCCTCTGGCCTCCAACAAACAGTGGTTATTATTAATTAATCTCTAGAAATTCCTTATAACTAGTGTACAATCTGGATTGATAACAATTATTCTGGAATATATTAATTGGAGTGAATATGCTAACTTGTGGTCTATGTGCATCTTTAAATTTATAATTTGTCTCCCAAAACAGTTGTAACAATTTCTATTTTCACCAGAAAAATATTAGACATGTTCTCATATTCCTGAAGAAATTTTGAATTTTTAAACAAATATAATGGTTATAAATTTTGCTACTGCATGGTTTGACAACAGGCTTATATATTTATAAGTGTCTTCTTCCATGTTCATACATTTTACCAATTTTCTAATGATGTTTGAGTTTTCCTCATTGATACGCAAATTTAAAATAATTTCTGACTATTAAAACTTTATTATATGCACTTAAATATCAGATTATCTTCTGGTCTTTTTAAACTTTAAGTATCATGTCTTTAATTATACAGACATCAGGTTTTTCAAATTTATGAACAATCTTTACCAAAGTTTCTGTTTTATTGTCTAAGAAATCCTTCCTTATACAAGTGACAAAGTTACATTCTGATATTTTCATTGAAGAGTTCAAAAATTTTACTTTTGTTTAAATCTTTAGTCTACATGGATAGTTTGGTCGTATGAGAATAGGTATCAAATTTTTTATATAGATGCACCATGTGAACCACCCTTCAATAATTTGTTGGTCAAGGATGAAGAATATAGTTAGCTGACATCCTAGGCCATGCTATTCTCGAGGCAGCCCCCCATGATAACTATATAACATAGAGATAGCCAAGGGAATGTTCTCATTGTGGCCCCAGACAACCAAGATGGTGGTATAAAACACTAGTCATTTCTGTCCAAAGCAGGACTGGAGACCCCTTTCTCAAGCAATCTGCTCCTAGGCTCTCTTTTTAGTAATATCAAAGTCCTCAGAAAGGTCTAAAGAGATATGAGTAGAAGACTGCTCCTTGAAAACAGCACATGCTCCACTGTGAAAAGTCAATATTATATCTACAGTTACTGTGTTGTGATCTAATTCCTATCTAACCTTTTCTGATTAGAATTTTCTGGGACTCCGTGGCATTTTGTAGCTCCCTTGTCAAGTTCTGGATCATAGTATATGAAAATTTCCCAGCTTTCCAGGCCAATTGAAAAGTATGTAGAGAAGAGCCTTGAGGACAGAAGAACATCCAGAGTTCCCTGTGAGGTTTAACATACAGTTTTCAGTTCTAGGTCTATTTGTATTTATTTTAAATAAATTTATCCAAAGCTTTCTTTTTCTGTATGTAGGTGAGTTGGCAAGCCAAAATGGGCTCTGGATTATATCAGAAAAAATACTAGAAATAAAACTGAACACCGATATCAGTTTATTAAAATTTTAAAAAAATCTATTTTTACTTTCCATTAGACACCATGAGACATTTGTTCCATAAATCCAATTTCACCTTTTGGGTACCATGTAAGAGTCTATATTCAACCAAAATATCCCTATGAAGTTTTCAAATAATATAGTATAATTTCGGTGACTCTGAAAAAGATTGACCCGATGCCAAGCAGTATGCTTGATTTATAGTGGAGAGATAACAAGGTAGATCTCAAGCCATTAAGAAGTTAAGTTTAAGTAAGACACTTTCACTGCAAGGTATGTAAAAGAGAGGTAAACTCCAAATAAATGCTTTCTGATTTTTCTCCTTTATAATTTTTTTCTTCTGTGAAACTTCAGCACAAAGCCTAGCTCCTATTAAAGATCCTTAGGAGTTATTTTCTGTGGAGACATGAATATCCCATCTAAATATAGTGGATTCAAAACTATGTCCACAAATTCACTGATACTCCTCTGATCAAGAGATAGGGTTTCATCCCTCTCTTCTTGGGTGTGGACTGGACATAGTGATTAATTTCCAATGAATAGAATAAAGTGGAAGTGTCATTGTGTATTTCACAGACTTAGTAGTTAAAGGCCCTGCGGCTGGCTGGCTATTCTCTTAGCAAATTATTGGGTAACTTGCTTTAGGAGAAGGCTGCCGCCATGTTTATCAGACCATTGTGAGGACCCAAGTGGTGTGTAACTGAAGCATCCTAACAATATTCATCAAAGAACTAATGCCTCCAACTAATGGCTATATGAATCAGGTTTCAGAGTTGTAGACCTTTAGCTCTAGTTGACCCTTTAGATGATTATAGTCCTAGAGGGTGTCTTGGCAGTAACCTTATGAGAGATCTTGAGCCAAGACTATCAAGCTTCGTCACTGTCAGATTCTTGACCCATAGAAAGAGTAGAAGTAAGATAATAAGTATGTATTGTTTTAAGTCACTAAATTTTTTAAGTTTATTTTATTTTGAGAGAGAGAGAGAGAAAAAGAGAGAGAGGGTGCATGCAGTGGGGGAGGGCAGAAAGAGAGGGAGAGAGAGAATCCCAAGCATGCTAACAGCATGGAGTCTGACAGGGGGCTCCATCCTGTGAACAATAAGATCATGACCTGAACCAAAATCAAGAGTTGGACGCTTAACCAACTGAGCCATCCTGGCACCCCTAAGTCACCACATTTTAGATTAATTTGCTATGCAGTGATTGGAAACTAATTCACTCGCTGTGATACAATAGGGAGTGTTAACCTTTTGACAGCTTTATCTCCTGGTGTATTTGCCATCTTAAAAAGTTACTCAGTAGTTGATTCCAATTATTCAAGAGATCAATTAATTACAAGAAACTAATACTAAATAAGGCTGATTAGTACCCAAAGTGGAAACAATTCAATCAGTTGAATTGAATATATGTTATATATTTTAGCAAGTCATAAGGAAATTACAGACACTGGATTATCTGTATTATCAAGGAATGTCTAGTATTAAGGATACAGGTCTTCTGAGTTAAGTAACATGTGTCTGTGGGCAATCCAGTACAATGATCCATCAAAGAGGAAAGAAAACACTTAGGAGAATAAAAAACAGAAATATCCAAAATAAGCATAATAACTATTGATTCTGGTCATTTGGATCTTGCTAATTGGTTTTGGGATTTGTATACATCATATAGAAGTTGTCTGATCTGATGTTTTGGGTGGATGCTACCTGCTCTTCTAAGGACCATCTATTCTTAGTGGGTGGATGCTACCTATTCTTCTAAGGACCTGCTCTTCTAAGGACCAACTTTCTAAAAGGTTCTTAAAAATCCCCAGCTTTAACTTTCAGAGCATGTGGTGGTTAATTGTATGTGTCAATTTGATTGGGCTAAGGGATGCTGAGCTAGTTGGTAAAACATTATTTATAAATATGTCTGTGAGGGTGACTCTGGAAGAGATTAGTATTTGAATCAGCAGTTTGAGAAAAGAATATTGCCTTCACCAATTCAGGTAAGCATCACTTGATCTCTTGAGGGCCTAAATAGAAAAAATAAAAGGGGGAATTTACTTTCTCTGCTTCAGCTGAGACATCCATCTTCTCCTGTTATTGGACATTGATATTCCTGCCTCTTAGGCATTTAGACTCAGACTGGGATTGACATAATCAGTCCCCTATTCTCAGGCCTTCAGATTCATTCAATTACATCACCAGCTATCTTGGTTCTCCACCTTGTAGATGGCAGACTATGGAATTTCTTGGCTTTCACAACCATGTGAGCCAATTCCTATAATAAATCTCTGCTTACATGTATCTATGTGTCTCCTATTGTTCCTCTGGACAACTCTGACTAATACCAAATATAACATCAATTCAGTAAATAGAGTATTAATTATTCTCATAGAAAGATGGGATTCCAATGATTAATTATTTGATGTTTTATTGGTGTGCTAGTTGTGAAGAGTGCCTGATTTTTTTTTATAGACTTTTCAGAAAATTTATTTTTCACCATAATAAGTGTACTCTTTAGTCTTACTCATATTTCACGTATGCCCCCACTCACTTCCCATCCAGTAACCGTAATTTTTTTTAAAGATTAAAGTTTCTTGATATTTCTTCTAGAAGACTAGAATTTACTTATCTAGATTTACAACATAAAAGTGTTGGTTTGGAGGATATTGAGAAAAGACTATTTATAGTTTGTACTTTGGATGATAAGACTGAGTTTATTAGAGAAGTCCTTTGTAATATTTGTCATATCTATTTGCAATAGGGCAGTACTTAAGAAGAAAGGAATATTGGTAGATACATGGTTTTGTCTATAACTATCTAAAAAAAGGGGAAAGCTGATGAACACCAACAGGGATCATTTCCATGTGTAGAGCCAGTAGTGTATCCTAAGTAATGGAAGTTTAAGTGTCTTAGATAACTTCACTAATATTATAGTATTCTACCTTTTTCACCTTTCCCAAATATTAGAGGTGATATGGTAGTGAAATTTCAGAGTAAGTAGAGAAGATTTCAAAGCTATTTAAAGAAAGTATCAACAAAATGTACCTCCTCATTATTGAATGGGTTGGAATTCTCAAGACTGAGGACACCAAATCAAATATTTCTTTTTGTGACCTTCAGAGCTAGAACTCTCTGGCAAGGAAAATTTTCAGCCCATTCTGTGAATAACTAGTGAGTAGCTCATTTGCAAAATCCATTAAGGAGAGAGAGTAAAGTATTAAAATATTTGGAGATGTTCAAGGATCTTAAAGCTTTGGGTCTTGTCTGTGTCTAGTACTGTCACTTTTACCAGGATTATACTTGTGACAAGTCAAACATGTACCAGAAGCTAACCCAGCCATTCTTGTAGTTTCCCTACCCAATATTAAATACACACCAATTTTCCCTTGCTGCAATGGATAATTTCATAGAATTTGATAAGGCTCCATTTGAAGTTATCCTCTTGTGTGATTTACAAATCAGATTTTCCAACATTTTTTGCTCAATTTTTGAAGGCAGTCATTGTAATTCTATAATAGTTTTCTTGTGCTTCTCCAAAGATTTGACCTTTGAGTGTTATTATAGATTAAAATATCTTAGTAAAGTCTATCTGTATGGCATAATTATCAGTTAGGGTGCTTTTCTGTAGCCCTTTTCTCATCTCTTTATTATCTTTATTATCATGGTTTGTACCATGATAATAGTTAAATCCTCAGAAAATATTAAGAGTTCTTAAATCTCTTTAACTTCTTAAATTGGAGTGCCTGTTGTGGTCAAGAACTCAATTTTGAACCATCCCAAATAATGTGATATGTCATCACTACACATAACAACACAGTTATTTCTTGCTAACTGGCAAACTGTTGAGTGCAATGAATGAAGTATCATCATCCAGGTTGACTTTGTTTCTAGCAAGGTGTCTTGTTACAATGAGACAGATTAAAATCTGTAAGGGTGGTTCTGGTCTGTTAATTCTCTGGTTGTTGTTGTTTGTTTTGTTTAGTTTTGTCTTAAGGTATAAACCATCAATGAACAATAACAAATGTGGAATTACCATAAGGGTCTTTAAAAGTTTCATGCGTCATGGACAATCCTATAACAAAGGCTAGCCAGTAATGCATTCCTCCCTCTTCTTGTAGTAGAGGACAACAGCAAATTTTTAATTTTTACAATGTTATATGAAAACGTGTTTGAGAAAAGTAATAGAATTTCATAAGTGGTAAGCTACTTGTCTTGTAAACTTCTGTATATTCAGTGTGCAACAAGGTTTGCAAAGTGTAAGGGACTATCAAAGTTAAGGGAGAACAAAAAACCAATTTGGTATTAGGTCTCCACTCATTAAAGTGCAGCTGTTATTTTTCTGGTATAAAGTGGGTAGAATTGGCTTTGGGTGAAAGACTGTAATTAATCCATAATCTCAGATTATATGCATGAAATTGAATCAAGGTATCAATTGCAGCGCCTATTTCTCAAATATAAATAGGTAACAGGGTTTATGATAATAAGTGTGAGTGCTTACTGAAGAGGCCATTTTAAATCTCAAAGTGGCTGATCACTTCTAGGTTCAAAGGAAGGTATCTGATACCAAGGACTTAGTTAAAATATATAGAAGTATGATGATTTCAGGGGGAAAAAATGAATATTTATATGGCAGTGTCCAGGTAAACATAATAACGCTTTTAATTTTTTTTAAATGACTGACCTGGAAGTTTTGAATGGCTTATAGTCTGTCATAAGTGAAGAGTTTATCTTATCAGAATGAATGAAGTTTTAGGTAATACATTTTAGCTTGGTAAATTTAACTTTTCTTTGGATATTTTTTTTCCTGGGCTGAATCAGCAAGTACACAGTTTTAGAGCTTATCTCACAATCAGAACATTACAAAAGTAATTGGATGCAATATATTGGAAAAGAAAAGTGTTATAGGGAAATCTGAGATTCTTAAGGACTTGTGATAATTAGGAGGGTGCTTCAGGAATACTCTAGAGTAAATTGTGGTACGCTGTTGATTTTCCTGGGAAAGACATGTGGAAAAACCTCAATCTAGAAAGACACTAAAGAAAGCAGGACACAGATCAGTGATTATAAAAGATGAAGCCCGAAGCAGAACTGAAGATGAAATAGTATATGGGAAGCAGAGAATTTTATTTTATTTGTGGCTCTGAAGTTACAAATAAATGTATATCTTGTTCATTGGTTTTCTTGACCAGGAGGATTAGTTTGTTACAACAACCTGTACAAGGTATGATTAGTACATTAGACTTTCAAGTATTGGCTTTAGTTTTATTTCTAGTTTCCCAGAGTAATGAATACCTTGGGTCTCATTTTGGATGAGTTAATCAGAACTTTGATGAAAAGCTTGATAATAATCCCAAAATTCTGCACATATAAATAGAAATTAGTGATAGCCTAAGTATCTCCTAAAGATCTTGAATTTGTGTTTTATTTAGACACAAGGATACCAGTAAATAAATGTCTAAATTATTTATAACTACGTTATGAATAACTGGGTCTATCGGGCTTTCCAGAAAGACACCTTCAGGAAACTATATCATCTGGTGTTTTCTTTGCATAGTGATTTATCAACCAGCTTTTGTTTAAAAATGTCCTGATTATTGTACTATAATATTTAATTTCAAGTTAGCACTATGGTGTCACTGATTGCAGAGTAGAAGAGGAATGTGCATAGTTAGCTCCCATAAGACAGTGCAAGCTGATGCCATCATATCCTCTCTAAGGATGTCACAAAGGAAGAAGGAACTTTATTTTTTTTTTTACCTGCTTTGCTTCTTTTTATTTTATTTTATTTTTAAAAAATTTTTAATTTATTTTTTATAGTTTATTGTCAAGTTTGTTTCCATATAACACCCAGTGCTCATCCCAACAAGTGCCCTCCTCCATGCCCATCACCCCCCTTCCCCTCTCTCCCACCCCTATCAGCCCTCAGTTTGTTCTCAGTATTCAAGAGTCTCTCATGGCTTGCCTCCCTCCCTCTCCCCAACTATTTTTCCCCTTCAGGAAGAAGGAAGTTTAAAAAAATTCTTTTATAAATTTTCAAAAAATTTATTTATTTTGAGAGAGAGAGAAACAGCTTGAGCAGGGGAGGGGCAGAAAGAGGGAGAGAGAATCCCAAACAGTCTCTGTGCTGCCAGTGCAGAGCCAGATGTGGGGCTAGAACTCATGAAACTGTGAGATCATGACCTGAGCTGCAACCAAGAGTCAGAAGCTCAGCCGACTGAGCCACCAAGGTACTACTAGGAACTTTTTTTTTTTCTTAAATTAAGGATGAGACTTATAGGATGGAACATCAGGATTGCCAGGATTGTAGCTTTATGCCACACGGACAGTTTGGGGAAAGGTATGTGGTGGTTCAAGCTCTTCAATAAATGCTATAAAACACATTTTAGTTAAAAGTGCTCAAGGCTATCCTTTAATATTTTGTGACATGTCTCCTCATGAATTTAAGAGTTAAATGGAAAGATTGTGCACTTGGTTCTCCTTTCATTGGAGACCTTGATTGCCTACTCACTTATTTTTTTGCCTTTCATTTTCTCAGCTAATGCACCATAATTAGTTTCCCAGTTTGTTTTCAATTTACAATATCTACAGGTATCTATTAAGAAGTTTCCTCCATTCACAGTTTTCACCTGGATGGGAGCATGAACTGGTTTTATATGTAAAGTCGTTAGTTTATTCTGGGTCTTACTCTGCTTGTGTTTTAAGATTGATTCATAATCTGTAGCAAGGTGCTACCTTTCCAGCAATGGGATCTTCTCACTGCAGCCTTTGCTAGTATATCAAATCCCCTAATACCCTAGTAGAGGCCATTCATACAAAGTGAGAAGAGAGGAGGGGTCATATCAGAGTCAGGTACCATTCTTGAATCTTGTCAAATGGTATTGAAGATTTCTTTCTGAAGTCTACAATGGATTTATCTTTTCTTTGCTTACAGAATTAGATTTGGGCCTGGCATAATTTCTAAGCAAGACTTCAAAAAGAGTTTGTCAAAACACCATAGCTTTCCTAAGCACTTCTGATAGCCTATAAGATTTGCAGTTTGAGATTTGCAGGTTACCTTCTGCATCTTCCCTACCTATGGTGGCCATTGCTATTTTTTTTTATATCTAAGGTTCTTAATAACATGTGAGCCATTTGATATATATTTCACAGTCCTAGATTTCATGTCTGTAAGACTATTTAAAATTGTTCTGTATATTTCTGTGCCCCCCCATCTAAGCTTTGAGAAGAATTAACAATGGCACGTAGTTTAGACTTAGAAGAAGATTTAACATAAGCTGTTAAGTGTCTGTCCCTATTTTGAATGGATTTAACTTAGTGTCAATTGACTTTTCAAGGTTTCAGTCTCACCAGAATGAAAGGAAAGATCAGAGAGGAAGATAAAAGAGGCTCACTTATGTACATGTTCAGAGGGAAGAGGAAAAGCAGGATAAAAGCAGTTGGGTTCAGGCTTTGGTTAGAGCGATCCAAAACAAAAATACTTTGTCATTTTTCTAAATTATCCATGTGCATTTCCAAAGGCACGTCCATGTGCCTTTGCAATGGAAGTGAAAAAGTGATTTTGGAGTCTGAGCTTCTTTATTCTTTCCATGTTTGACTTGGTTAATGTTTATGTCATTGCATTCTTCCCATCTGTTCTTCAGAAGTGCATGTGTGTGCATGTATTAAAATAAGTAAATTTCATCAATGCCTCTTTTTGGATCCAAAACAATATAATAATCGATGAATGTTCATAATTTCACTCAATGCAATTTTTATTCTTATTATTGTCTTAGTTCTGCCTTTTTCAAACCGCAGTATTAATCCTTTAAAAATATGCAGTGATTTAATTGAAACGTTTACTAAAATTTTTACTTGCCCTTTTAGCCCTTCCCCCTTTTATTTTAAATCTCACACCTTCATCCTAGGTTGACTTTCCTTCTTAAAAAAAAAAAAATCCAAATATTTTGCAGCTGTTTGACAGAGTAGCCACTAGTCATATGTAGCTATGGAATTTTTAAATAATTAAAATTAAAGAAAATAAAAAATTCTGTTAATCTGTCTCATTTGCCACATTTCAATTACTTATGGAGACATGGCTAGCAGCTACTGTATTGGATCCTGCAGATACAGACATATTCATTACACTGAAAGTTCTATCGGGGAAGCCTGATCTGTAGAGGAGGTCGGTTAATATTGCCCTGGTGTGGTTTTGTGCATTACTGCTTTTTGGTAACACAAAGAGATCAGTGATTGTGAGTGACTAAACTGAATTCATGAACTGTTCCAGGCAGAAAACTGCATGAGGATGCGGTTTCCTGGAGCAGGGTTCACACAGGTCTCATGCACACTCAGTAACAGCAGATTTGATGGTTTTTAACAGAAGCACCCAAAGATGATCATTGGCTCATGCACAAAATTAAGACTGCTTCAATAATTTTTCTTATTCATTCTTTTCCAGTTCAAAGCTGGTTTATTCTTCTAGCCCCTGGTATATTTTCAAAGAGCAAAGTTTCTTTAATCTTATGATTTTAAGAGTAAGTTTTCTCAGTAATGTTGTTTTGTATTATAAAGTATCCCATTTCATTTCAAAGAATAAGGTTTCTAAGCATTTTATGTCCTTGATGCTCATTAGCAGAAACAGCTTTACAGTTTCCCACACTCGAATGAGAGTTTTTTTCTAGGATACAGAAATTGAAGTTGACAGTTATTTTCTCTCAACTTTGAAGATATTATATCACGGTTTTCTGGCAAATACTCTTACAATTGGGAAAACTGCTGACAGTCTAATTATGGTTGCTTCGTAAGTAATCTGTCTTTTCTCCCCAGCTGCTTTTATTTAGTTGTCTTTGGCGTTCTCCTGTTTTAGAATCATGCATCAAGTCCTGGATGTCTTTTTAGGTGTTTTGTTTAGGATTCATTGTGCTTATCAAATCTGAATATAGATGTCTTTCAACAATTCTAGAAAATCCTTACCTCATTCTGTCTTCTAATGCTACTGCTTCCTCCTTTTCCCCAGGACTCTACTGGGATAAATATTAGTCTTGTTCAATCCTTCAGCTTCCTTTACCCCTATTTAATACTCTTGCAACTTGCTGTTTTTATTCTCTAGGCTTCATAGACCTAATTTATTCAGATCTCTTTTACAATTATTAATTCTCCTTAAGCCATGTCTATAATGCTGCTTAACCCATCCAATGAATATCCCTTGGAAATAGTCAAAAGAGTTTACTGAATGTCTGTTCAGCGCAGTGAGGAGGATATCGGATTCCCTGGAGCTATGTAGTTCATTTGACTTTTTATTTACTATTGATTAAGATATTTTACAACTCTCTAAGGGTAAAGGTTAACTTGTGGCAGACTTATTACAATGCAAATTACTCTTGCCTGAGACCAATGCAAATGATTGCTGCCCTGTTAAAATGATAATCACAAAGGTTATCCTTTATTGCCCCCAAAGAGCATTTACTGTTTTCTATCTCATTTGGCAATTTTTTTAAATGTTTATTTAATTTTGAGAGAGCAAGTGGGCATGGGAGGGGCAGAAAGAGACGGGGAGGGGAGGGGGGGAGGGGATAGGGACAGAATCTGAAGAGGGCTCTGCACTGAGAGCAGTGAGCCCTATGTGAGGCTCGAATCCATGACCATGAGATCATGACCTGAGCCAAAGTTGGAGACTCACAGACTGATCCACCCAGGTGCCCCTCTCATTTGGCAATCTTAATCTACCATTTATATTTTTAAAAGTTCTTATTAGAAAATATAAACTTTTGCTCAAAAACGCCATAGAAAGTAGCTTTACTGTCTTACCATTTCCCTCATTTATGAGTTATTTAATACACTTTGGATATGCATTCATTTTACATGTGTTGGAGTATTGCATTTTTAGCTTTTGAATATTACCCTTTACGTGTTTGGGGGCATTGCCATCAAGATGCTTGTGATGACTAACCAGCAAGTGGAAATTAGTATGCTGACAGGAAGGGCACCTCATGTGCTATTAAATCCCAGGCATATCTATCTTGGCTCTTTGAGTGATTCCTGAGAAAGACTGATAGTTTCACTATATAGCTTTGTTTGCTTGTGGTTCTTAGTTAAGTTGGAGTCTGGTTCTGGTTTGTTTTTGACTTTTTCCACATTTTGGCAGCAAGGATTAAAAATTTGGAATCTTCTGACCATTTAGTGGCTTTTTTTAGTAGAAATGGGAATTTATTCTCTGTTGTGTGAGAGAACAGAGGAAATAGGAGGTTTATTTTATTTTATTTTTTGTATTTTATTGTTATTATTTATGTTATTTTTTTTTTTTTTGTCTATTTGTTTGCTCAACACAATTAAGAAAATATATCAAGACCATTGAAAGGACAGACCTTTAGAACTGGAACATCTTATTATTGAACTGGCAATTCTTCCCTTTTCTCTGACTATTGTCTGAAAATTCTGCTATAAACTACAAGCTAGAAATTGGATTTCTGGAAAAAATAGTGAAAGGACTACGAGTAATTGATGCTTCACATAATAGTTTTGTATACAGGCATGTGCTCTGAATTTTCTTTGAAAGTTATCAGATTGGACTAAAAAACTAAATAATGACTTCTGTGCTTTTTCTCTGTCTAGACATAGACATCTTCAGAAGCTGATTGCTGACCCAAACATAACAAAACAGGAATTATTTACACAGCACTCTATAAGCTGATTAGAAAACTATGTTTCTAATTAATTCTTTTTGCAAAACTTACCATGTTTAACCATCTCTTTTCTTTTTTTAAAAATCTTTAATGTATTTATTTATTATTGAGAGACAGAGACAGAGCACGAGCATCGGAGGTGAAGAGAGAGGGGAGACACAGAATCTGAAGGAGGCCTCAGGCTCTGAGCTGTCAGCACAGAGCCCTACACAGGGCTCCAATTCACAAACCGTGAGATCAGGACCTGAGCTGAAGTTGGACGCTTAACCAACTGAGCCACCCAGGCATCCCTAACCATCTCTCTTCTGATGAGTAGCAAATCAGGTCAACATATAATGAGATTGTCTTTTTATGGTAAATAATAATTTTTGAGAATTATTTATAAAAGGGTGAGCACTGTTAATAAAAATATCTAAAACTTGGTAATTGGCAAAATGAACCAGTGGAGTATCTTTTAATTATAGTGCTGGGCACTGTCTAGCAGAAATTATCTGATTCTCTGGGGATATGTATATATATTGGGCATTCTATTTATTATTGATTAAAATAGTTTACAAGTCAGTAGGGGTAGAAGTTAACTTATAGAAAGTCAAAAGCAATAAAGAGAATTCTTGTTAGATAGCAGTGAAAATAATTTCTGTTCAGTAAAATAGATAACCCCAAAGGCTATAATTTATTGGCATACAGTACTTTAATTTTATATGTAATGCTAGTAATGCTACTCCAATGATTAAAAAATCCTTTTTTTGTTGTTGGAATATGTCAATATTTCTTCCTCAAATCTTTTCTGAGCCATTACCATTTTACTGCATCCCTCAATCTTTTAGTTAATAAAATGTTGATGTGTATTAATTTTATATATTTATGAGACTTCTACTTTTAACTTGGAAAATAATATTTTAAGAGAAAGGATTTATTCATATTCAGCATTTTGAAATATATTTTTTAAATGGTTCTCATGCAATCTAACTTTTCATAGTTCCAGGAATAGAAGTTTTTCTTCTATCTTTGGACTCCATTCACTTTTCTGTATCATGTATTGAAGGGCTTGAGATTAGCATGTATTTTCAAACCTCTGATAATTTTGGAGTTCCTTCAGAAGACTGAGGGGATAGAGAAAAGAGGGATTCTTAGACCAGTAAGACACTGGGATAGTTTACTTGATTTTCTGAGATTCTCACTCAAGATAAAGGGTGAGAAATTTCCTGGGGATTAAGGGAAACAATAGATCTCTGATCAAGCTTAGAGGAAACTTTCTGAACTTCCTTAACTCCAATGTGAGGTTTCCACACAACCTCATGGATTCGAGAAATGTAATGACCATCTTATTTCTTTGCAAAATGTGTTCTTTGTTACCACAGTGCTGAAGGTGGCTGCTTCTGAGGAATACACTTCTAGGTACAAAATTCAGCTGATGCTGTCTTTCCTACAGTCTTTTATCTGCAGTTTGTGGCCCCAAATGCACAACAGAATACAATGCACTTAAAAAAAAAAAAAGCTTCTAGTCTTCATCTCAGACCTACTCAATCAAAATCTTTGGAATATGCCTCTGGGATTCTTTTTTAAGAAAGTTTCACAAGATTATTCTGAATCTTGAAAAGTAGAAAATCATTGACTGATCCCAATATTTCCCAAATTATGAATATACAAATAACCTGTGGTGCTTTTTTAAAAATACAAATCATATGCTTCACACCCAAAGCTTTCAAGTGAGATCAAATGAACTTTTTTTTTTTGGAAAGCGTGGATCTAGTCTGTGCAAGAACAATTAAATATTAGATTGATCTTGCAATTACTTATAAAGCTGTTTCTCTCAAACTTATCCATTCCCTAACCACAAAAATTCCAGTAAGCATCTCTTGTAAAAGGATGACATACAATTAAAGATAAAAAATAAAGGTCTTCCTTATTACCAGCTCTTTTGCATTTGTTTTTCAAATAAGGAAAAGAAAAGAAAAGAAAAGGTTGGTAGGGCATTGCATCATTGCATTATTCTAGGCTGATAATGAGAGAGCATTTTTTCAGTTGACCATCAGATAAGAGGTTCCCAGATGAATTGTTGATTATTAGGAGGTAATCACCTTATGATTAGTTCTTCTACCCTTTCAAAGTCCCAGTACTACCCATGTTTTGTAGTCCCAGTGCTGCTTACATTTCCTACTGTTGCAATCTTTTAGGTAAAGACAAATTTGGCACAGTTGGTCCTGAGAAGAGAGGACACCCATTAATTCTTAAGTATGAGACTATTCTGATAAGAAGAAGGCCAATATGGGATAAATATTTATCCAAAAGGAAAAACACTGTACTTCTTTCCCAAACAGCTAGAATTAATGAAGAACTGGGTAGGGAAGAGGCAACTCTGTGAAAACCAATAGAAATGGAACATGTCTTAAAAGAAATGAGAAATCTAAGACTATCTGTTTCCCAAAAACAAGTTCTAGAATTTGAAACTTGGAGATATATAGTCAATAAAAAACTAAAATAATTCTAAAGCATTATTAAAGTAGCAAATGTAGGAAGTAGTTACAATCCTATAGGTGATAAAAGGAAAAACTTAGAGTTTAGAGGACAAGGCTTTATGAAGCTTAAGATCAGACCTCTGATCTCTGATGAGGAGGCACCACTTGGTTACTGTTGCCATCTTTGGGTGTAGGAAGAAGACCTGTGGATCTAGAACCCAGACTTGTGAGAGGAAGGTGCTACATGGCTCATGTCAGTGACTCCAAGATAGGGGCACATATACAAATCAAAACTACTAAACATCACATAAAATTGAGACACCATTACGTTTAGGAAAAAAAAAATCTTTTGTTTTCTTATCTTGTTTCTTATGTTGCTATTTGGAAGACTTATTTTACAAATCAATTATAAAATCCCTACAGGTAATGAGTATTCTTTCATGTTTTTATTAGTCTCTTTTTCTACAGTTATAGATAAATATTTAACCAATTGCATGCTTATATTGCATTTTTTTATTTGAGAGAGAGAGTGTGTGTGTGAGCAGTGGAGAAGGACAGAAGGAGAAAGAGAATCATAAGCAGGCTTCATACTCAGCATGGAGCCCAACACGGGGCTTGATCCAATAACCCTGGGATCGTTGCCTGAGCCGAAATCAAGAGCTGGATGTTCAACTGACTGACCCATCCAAGTGCCCACATATTTATACATTTAATAACATATATATTCAATTAAATATTATTAGGTGGAACCAAATGATGTCTTAGATACCTGAATTCATAAGAAAAATTCATTACATTTAATAAATCTGTTCTTCAGAGTTCCAGAAACAGACGAACAAAAATCTGAAAATATTGAGAAAACAAAACAAATCTTAGATATACTAACAAAGCTTCCAAATTTTCAGGGAAAAATATATAGAATTTTGATGTGTGCTTGTGTTTGGTGAATGTATTTCCCTGATGATTATAGATATTGAGCACCTTTTCAAGTACTTGTTGGCCATTTGCATTTGAAAACAGAATGTGTATTTGGGTCCTTTGCCCATTTTTAAATTGAGTTATTTGTAAAATTCCTAGGATAAAATATAGGTAGAAAATTCCTTGACATTGGTCTTGGCCATAATTTTTATTTGACACCAAAGGCAAAGGCAAGGAAATCTAAAATAAACAAGTGAGACTACATAAAACTTAAAAGCTTCTGCATCGCCCAGGAAACCATCAACAAAATGAAAAGACGATATATGGACTAGGGGAACATGTTTGCAAACTACACATCTGATAAAGGGTTAATATCCAAAATATATAAGGAACTCCTACAACTTAATAGCAATAAATAAATAAATAACCCAATGAAAAAATGAGCAAATCACCTGAATCACTAGTCATCAGGAAAATATAAATCAAACCTATCATGAATTGTCACTTCACATCTGTTACGGTGGTTATTCTCAAAATATAATAAATAACAAATACTGGAGAAGAAGTGGGGAAATGGAAGTCTTGTGAACTGTTGGTGGGAATATAAATGATGCAGCCACTAGAAAACCAATATGGAGTTTCTTCAAGAAATAAAAAACCAGAACTACCATATGATCCAGCAAGCTCACTTTTGAGTGTATATCCAACAGATATACTGTCCCAAAGAGATGTCTGCACTCCCATGTTTCTTGCAGTATTTTTCATAATAGCTGAGATATGGAAACAACTTAATTGTCTGTCAACAGATTAATGGATAAAGAAGTGTGATATATAAGATATAATATGTAATGTGTCATAACAATGGAATATTACTCAGTCTTAAAAAAGAAGGAAATCCTACCATTTGCAACAACATGGACAAAACTAGCTGACATTATGCTAAGTGAAGTCAGCCAGATAGAGAAAAACAAATACTGCATGTATTACTTTTATATGGAATTGATAGAAAAATGTAAAAGTTGTATTCTTAGAAACAAATACTAGAAAAGTAGTTGTAGGAATTGGGAGGAAGGGACATGAGGACTGTCTGGATGAGGTATCTATGGATCTAGTCGCGACATGGTGACTATAGTTGTTACATTATGTTGTATAATGGAAATTTGATAAGAGAGTAGATCTTAAGTGCTCACCAAGGGAAAAAAAAAAGTGAGTTAATGAATAGATGGGTTATTCAACTCTGCTATGAGAATCTCTTCACAATATATATATCAAATCATCACATTAAATAGTTTAAATACATATTATAATTTCTTAATTATATCTCAATAAACCAAAAAAAATTATAGACTCTTTGGTTGTGCTAGAAACTTTCCATTTTGCAGCAGTCCCAAACACCATTACTTTTTTTTTTTTTTTTTGCAGGTTTTTTGAGATATAATCAACAAGCAATAAACCACACATATTTAATACTATTCTTTTAAATCTTTGCTTGATATATAGAAAATGAGGTTTAAATGAAAGTCAGTGTTACTGTATGTTAATTAAAAAAAGTAAAAGATGGGCATCTGGGTAGCTCAGTCAGTTAAGCATCTAACTGTGTCTCATGTCATGATCTCACAGATTGTGAGTTCAATCCCAGCATCAGACTATGTGCTGACAGCTGGGAGCCTAGAGTCTGGTTCAGATTCTGTGGCTCCCTGTCGCTCTGCTCCTCCCCTGTTCATTTCTGTCTCTCTGTCTCTCTCTCAAAAATAAATAAACATTTAAAAAAATTTTAGAGTTAATATAAAATAAAGAAAAATTTAAAAATAAACACAAACTTCTAAGTAATAGTAAGAATAAGTATTTTAACATTCAAATAAACATTCAGTGAAACAGATTTATCTCTTAACATTTCTCCAAATATTTAATATATCATAAACATGTTTACTCAAGTCAGAGTAGTTTCTTTTAAAGCAGAGAAGATGTTCCCTTATTAATTTACTCAAACCGTTTTCATTAAAAAACTTCTATTGTTCCAAGCACTGCAAGAGGTGCTGAAAATTCAGTATTGAATAAAGTAGACAGATTTTCAGGTAAATGATATAAATACAAAGGAACAATAATGACACAGGGTTATCCAAACAAAGGACAAAGAGGTGGGGAGTGGTTATCATGTGTTATGGAACACTCAGGACGATGGCAAACCCAAAATTTTCAGGTCAGGGAAGAATCCCTGGGAAGCAACATGTATATTAAAGAATAAAACAAGATAATACATTATCTTTTGATACTGAGGCATAAAAATAGACAAAGTGAAGACTGCACAAGGCTTTATTTATTTATTTTTTAATATTTTTATTTATTTCGAGAGAGAGAGACAGCGTGAGCAGGGGAGGGTCAGAGAGAGAGGGAGTCACAGACTGAAACAGGCTCCAGGCTCTGAGCTGGCAGTCAGCACAGAGGCCGACGCGGGGCTCGAACCCACGAACCGCGAGATCATGACCTAAGCGAAAGTCAGACGCTCAACCGACTAAGCCACCCAGGCACCCCAATGCACAAGGCTTTAAAGACTATGCTAAATGTTTTAGATTTTATCCTACTCATAACGACAGTCCATTAAAGCCTTATAGGTAGGAGAGTGACAGAATACAATCTAATTTTTGCAAAGATTTATCTGACAATAGTTTGAACAACATCTTTTATACAACAGGACTAGACTAAGAACAAATGTTACCATTGAGAGATTATAGCTTAAAATGGTGAACTGGAAGTTGGAGATGAACAAAATAGGTGAATTAGAAAGATATATCTGATGTGGACTTTATAGGAATTAGTGATTTGTTGTAAGAGACCAAAGAGAAATTTGGAGAAATGTTAAATCTTTGACTGCACAACTAGGCAGAAAGTCTGTCATTCATAAAAGACAATACCCACATGGTTGAATATATAGCCCTGAGGATCATGTAAAATATCTGTGTTAAAAATATCAAGGGGATTCTTTTCCTGTAAATGTTTATTTATTCTTTTGAGAGAGAGAGAGCTTGAGCACGAGCAGGGAAGGGGCAAAGAGAGAGGGAGAGAGAGAATCCCAAAGAGGCTTCGCACTGTGAGTGCAGAGCCTAACATGGGGCTTATCTCACAAACCATGAGATCATGACTTGAGCTAGAACTGAGAGTCAGACTCTCAACTGACTAAGCCAGCCAGGTACCTCCAAAATATCAAGGGACTCCTAATGGTAAACCAACTATGCTGCATATTTACCCAGTATATTTATTTAATTATACCAGCTTGCATTTTCTTTAGAGAAATGTTTTGTTCTTTAAAGCCGTTTATACTTGGTTTTATTTTAAAATAATAGATGTGGAACTAAGAAAACTATTCTTTGGTATTTTATTAATTTTTATATTAGGCAAGTTGCCTTATTAATAAAAAATTTAAATAATCATTTTTATGTACGGCACAAAATGTTGCAAAAACTATGATATGTAATGAAGTCTATTCAATAAAAAAATTATGGGAATCCGGGTGACTTAGTTGGTTAAGCATCCAACTCTTGATCTCAGTTTAGGTCAGATTTCAGGGTCATAGTGTGGGTCCCACATTGGGATCCATGCTGGGGGTGGAGCCTACTTAAAAAATAAAAATAAAAACGGAGTGCCTGGATGGCTCAGTTGGTTAAGTGCCTGACTCTTGATTTTGGTTCAAATCATGATCTCACAGTTCATGGATTTGAGCTCTGCTTGGGATTCTCTCTCTTTCTCTCAAATAAGTAAACATTAGAAAATAAAAATAAAAACATTAGAAGTTGAAATATGTGCATGCTTCATGACAACTAGAGTTCGTTAACCTTTCAGAAGAAAAAGAAAAGCTGCAACCTATTCCTCCCTAATGGGACTTACGATCTCATCTCAGCCACTCTCCTTTCTCTTCCATTCTCTCAAATGACTTCTTCACGTTTACACCCAACACAGATGTTATCTCTGTGACTGTCCAACATTACGATTATAATATGATAAGCCACCAGTTTTACTAATGTATTGGTAGTAGATACTGGCACAGATTCTGAAGAGATACATGTCTGGTTTCTGAATGGTCTTGGATCAGGAGTACAAGTTAGGAATCATTGGCCAGAGAGGGAGAATCATGTACTATGTCATCAAATCTATGAAACTTTTCATTTGAAACTTCATCACTCTCACCTACCCCTTAGAGAGAAAAATAATACTATTTACTTGTAAATTCCAATTTCATAACACATGGGATAAAATGTACATTTCAGCATTAGTGAATGATAGGAATACACATTTCACTGTTTTAACAAAGACCAAAAGAAGAATCAATTTCTCGAGAAAAAAAATATGTGTGTTCAGGTCTCTCAATATTACCTATATAGACCCACCCTTTACCAGCCCTGCTTTTACAACCTGGTTGTTTCTGTAAGAATTAAACAACATTCCTTCAATTAATAGAATCTGATCAGAAATACAATCAGCCCTTCCGTATTTGTGTGTTACCTAATGCTTATTTGGTCACCTGTTATTATAAGGGTAACATTGCACTGTGGTAGAGAATGAACGACCTTTTCATTAAATGATGTTGGGGCAATTAGATGTCTACATAGGAAAAAAAAATTCACCTTTACATGATGTCCCAAAGAACAGAAAAATTAATTTTGAAGATCTTACAGAGCTAAATGTGAAGGTGAACATTTTAGAAAAGAACACAGGGGAACGTCATGATTTCGACATAAGGAAAGATTTCTTAAACAGAACAAAATACACAATTTCCATAACAAAAATATCTGTAAAAGTTTTCTTTAAAAGTAAAAACATGTGGTTATCCAAAATACTATTCAGAGAATAGTTATCTTTTGACTTTATCTGAGAAATATTTATGTATTATTTGAATGCACTACATGTTTTAATTAGCCAACATACAGACACTAAATGATAGGGATGGTTGTTATTATAACTATTTCTTTGCTCCCAGAACCTATATTCCATCTACAACTAAGATACATAAATCTCTAATTTAATTTATTTTGGGGGGATTTTCAACACTGGGAAGCAGCAGACACCTCCTGTGTAGGTCAGTTCTATTTCACAGCTGTTCATTGGATACCTACTATATTCACTGTTCTACCTGACACCTTTGTAGTGGTGGAGGAAATACTCTAATAATGAAGCCAGACAAACATGACAGGATGGAATAGGTTTTCTTTCTTTCTTTTTTTAAATGTTTATTTATTTTAGAGAGAGAGAGAGACAGAATCTGAGCAGGGGAAGAGGTAGAGAGAGGGGGAGACACAGAATCCGAAGCAGGCTCCAGGCTCTGAGCTGTCAGCACAGAGTCCTACCGGGGCTCGAACCCACGAACTGCAAGATCATGACCTGAGCCAAAGTTGGACGCTTAACAAACTGAGCCACCCAGGCGCCCCCAAGGAATAGGTTTTCAATACATTAGAACCAGGGGATGCTTTTTCCCTGATATTATATAGATTAGATGCCTCAGAAGTTAATATTGAGATGTTTTAAATTGAGGTTTGGGCATAAGGTGGGAAATACATTATATATTGAGGAAAAGGATGCATTAGTTAAAGCACAAGGTAAAAAAAACACGAAATGTATCAGGATAATATATCAGAGACCCAAATTTGCATGAAGTATTATTCAGAGGAATGAACAAACTATTTTTATATATTTCATTTATAGTATGTGAACCAGGGACAAATTTTAATAAATCCTTCTCTGATCAAGTAGAAAAATAAATCTAAATTAACTTTTTGGATATAATTTTCTTGACTGACTGAGAGTACAATGAAAATGTTATTCACCCACTTTTAGAAAACATGTGGTATGTCATTTGATAGGAAGCTCAAGGAAACCTAAGAAAAAATCCGGATCAGTTTGCAATAAAAAACACTGGCATATAAATGAGAACAAACATGGATAAAATTAACTGTAGATGTTATTATGGAGAGATGTCTATGTATTAAGCTGAAATAGATACTCTAGATTCATTCAGGTCCTAGGAAATGGTGGCTACACAAAGGGAATTAATTTAAACAATTAACATTTAAAGCAACCTTATTGAATTGGTAGGTGCAGTGCTTCCTTTCTGTCACTAGAGGGGAATCTGAGAAGGGTTTAGGAGAAAGTTAATAGTTATGGCTGTAGGTTGAAAAAGGATCCTGTGTGAATAAATTTTCCTAACAGCATGCTTACTTCAGGGGAAAAATGAAGCATGGAATGTCTGAGAAAAAGCCATATTGTCAAGCTATATTGAAATAATTGTTTCTCAGCAAGGAACAAGATCTGTCAGATGCCTGTGTTTAGACTCAAGTTCCCTGTTGCCATATGTTTCAATAAAACGCATGATATTTTATCAAATAGTTAGAAGAAAACTATCAACTTAAGTAAATGTAAGGCACACATCACGTGATGAATATTGACTTAAAAAAACAAACAACAACAACCAACTAACCAACCAACCAACCAACCAACTAAAGAAAAAGCAGCAACAACAAGAACAACTATTGGTTGAATATCAACCTTCAGCTCGGAGCCAGGGAACAGGGTGACATGGATTGCTAAAAAGTAATCCTTTTCCTCCCATGATCACCAGAACAAATATATCAAGAAGTTGTTGTAATAAATATGAACATTATTAATTTGGCCAACTCTTCTTCTTTTTTCTTTTTCTTTTTTGAATGGCCAACTCTTCTGTTCAGCAGAAAAGAGCAGGCAGGAAAGATAGTGGAATATTTAGGTTTTCCTACAATCGTGACGTTCTCTTTCCTTTACCAAATGCAAAATGCTTGTGATCTCATACAGGTAAAGTGTCACTGTCTAGCTCTAATCTGTTATGCATGTTTTAAAGTGTTTGCTACTCACTTCATTTAGAAGCTTTGCAATATTTATTCCTTTACACCCTTGTTTCTTTTTTTCACATTATGGCAAATCACCAAAGAATGTATTGACCTGCTATATATTTTAGGCTAAAGGAATAAGTATGTCATATATCTCTAACCATGAAGATATTACAGATTTTAAATATATTTAAATATCTCATATATTTAAAATAGTTACATAAATTCAGAAGTGTGCGAGATTTGTGTGAGCTTATCTTTTTTCCTAAGATAATCCTTTACTAATTTTTCCTGTCTCAATGAAATGCCATACAATTTATTCACTTGGACATTCTAGAGATCTGGAGATTAACCAAAACTGTTCCATCTCCTTCACTCTCATGGACCGTCCATCACCAAGTCTTGTGACTCCTATCTCCCTAATGCCCATCAAGTCCATTTTCTTCTCTTTTAAATCCACACTAAAAGCCTGGTGTAAGCCACTCACATATCTCACTTAGATGAATCTAGTAGTCCCTGGCTGGAATTCACTCCTGCTGAATTATAATCTCTTCTCCTTGATGCAGCAAGATCTTGCAAATTGCAAATTACAGATCTGGGTTTCTGCCCAGTTTATAATCTTTTAAGAGCTTTTCATTCTTCAGAAATTAAACCAAATTCCTTATTAGGGACAATAAGGCCCTATAAGATGAATTCTCCCTATATCTCTAACTCATTTTGTACCCTGCTCATCTGCTTTCCTTGTTCTGTAATTATGCTTTCAGTCTCACACTCACTACCATCCTTTTACTAGCGCTCTTTTGTCTCTCTCTCTCTCTCTCTTTTTTGTTAACATGTATCAGTTACTCACATTACAAATTCATCTTTAATTCCTGCATGAAATATTCTCTCATCTCCTTGACAAAGGCAAATCACTCTTATAGTTTCTATATGTTCCATCCTTATTCTTCATTACATTTAAAAGTGTTAAAGGGTCCCTGGGTGGCTCAGTTGGTTAAGTGTCCAACTTCAGCTCAGGTCATGATCTCCCATTTTGTGAGTTTGAGCTCTGCACCAGGCTCCAACCTGACAGTTCAGAGCCTGCTTGGGATTCTCTGTCTCCCCCTCTTTCTGTTCCTCCTCTACTTGCTCTCTCTCTCTCTCAAAATAAAAATAAATAAACTGAAAAATAAGAACAGTATTTAAAAGAGTTAAATTTTAGGTATCCCTGCTTACTATCATATGAGATGTTTTGCCCTTTCTATCCACACTGAGTTAATTACTATAGGGTAAATAAGTAAAATTGTGAAGAGATAAATAAATAATCAGTTAAAAAATTGAGTTTAAAGCATCACATGTGGGTTCTAGACTCAGTAGAGAAAGTCTACTGAGTCAACTCAGTAGAATTAGTAGTCTACTAATTCAATGAAATTTATCCCCTTACAATAATTAAAAAGTCTATTATTACCAATTAAAGAGGCATATGGTAAATGCCTTTAATCCAATCTCATTTTTTTAATGTTTATTTATTTACTTTGAGAGTGAGTGGAAGATAGCTCACAGGACCAGGGGAGGGGCAGAGCGAGAGCGAGAGCGAGAATCCCAAGCAGGCTCTGCACTGTCAGCACAAGCTCAATGTGGGGCTCAATATCAAGGACCATGAGATCGTGATCTGAGCTGAAATCAAGAGTCAGATGTGTAACCAACAGAGCCACTCAGGTGCTCCCCAGTTTTCTAATTAAACTATTTTTTATCTAGGGTATTTAAAAGGCTATAAAGTGAATGTCTAAGTATAATCAAATATTGAGACATTTTATTCCTTCTCATTATCAAGAACAGCATTAGTTTCATGGAGAAATTTCCACCCATACATTTGTGAAAATTAATTACAAGACCAAAATTACTAATTACAATAGCAAAACAAGGTTTCATAAGAGCAGAGTTGCTTGTTATAGACTCTGGGGAAGTTTCTGCTTCTAATCTCATCCAGTTGTCAAAATTTATTTCCATGAGGTGTAGGATAGAAGTCCCTACTTCTTTGCTAGCTGTCAACAAGGCCAGTTTTACCCCCCCTACAGCTTATGACATTCCTTCTCATACTTTCCATATAAACTCCTTCATCTTCAAGCTTACAACATCAGGTCAAGGAGACTTTCTCATGATTTATACCTCTCTGACCTCTTTTCTGTGATATCTTTTCCACTTTACATTCTAATGTTTTTCTCCTGCTTTTAAAGGCATATACAATTACATTGACCCTACCCAGATAATCAAAGGTAATCTGTCTTAAAGTCAACATGACTAAGCTCAATTATATCTGCATATATTTTAGCTATGTAAATTAACTTACTCCCAGGCATGGCATATCATCTTTTCTACAGTTCTGCAAATTAAGGCATAGACTCTTCCTGGGATTAAAAATTCTACATACCATAGTTTTTGAGTTTGTATAAATTGAAGGGCTGTCACTCAACTTTCTAAAATCTGGTACCAACCTACAAATATATTAAAATATGCGGCTTCTTATATAGCCTAGTGGTAATTTAGGGTTTGTTATTCACATATACATATACATACTTATACATAAAATTCAAGCAGACTTGAACATGTGGCTTCTATTTCCCTGCTCTTTCTCCTTTAATTCTCTCTCTCATCTATCATTTATCTATGAATATCTGTCTATCTATCTATCTATCTATAATCATTTATCATCTGTTTGTGTTGACATATAATAGGTGATAAAATATTTAATGCTATTATTTTAATTTATATCTATAGTATCATCTTATAATTAGCTTGCAGGTAAGAAAAACAACTGTACAAACTCCCTCCCAAAGAAACCCAATGAAATGTCCAATCAATAACGAGAGTAGCTGTATCTTTTGCAGGGGCTGGTTGCAACGAGAGAAAGAGAACTGTTACATGAAAAAAACCTTTATATGGCAGATAGGTTGATAGATATAGCTAATATTTTACATAAGTTAAGTAAATTAAAAGATTTACATTTTATGTACATTTTATTAATTACATTAGTAAATGGTGGTAGTACATATCTGGACACATTATATATACCACTTGTTAGAGTTTTGGAGCTTCACAAACTATTGTGACAATTTATATCAAAGATAGATTAAGTGTCCTATAAATCACAAATACATTAAAAAGCTAATATTTTTAATGGTATAAACATTCATAATGGTATAAATAAGATTGAATTTAACCTTAAGCCAGAAATAACTAGAACATTGAACAAAATACATGAGAGTGCCATTTTCAGGCTCTGGACAGAAGCAGCACAGGCCTATGATCCCTGAAAAAAATGAAAACAAAATGAATCTCACAATAATCTTGGTTCTGCTTGGAACGAATGTCTGGACTCCAGGCATAGATTGGGAACCTAAAAGAAACAATGTACTCCCCTATGTAAGCATATTGAGACTGTAGTTTTCAGAGGCTGAGAGGGCTCTAAGTAGAAAGGCTAGACTCCATCCACATGGAGAAGAGGCTAATTTTTGGAATGATATTCTATTTAATTTTAGGTAACAAGTTTACATTAAAAAGTTTAATTTTATCACAAAGTGCCTTAAATAAACGTCAATTCAGTAGATCAAAGCTGACAAGGCAGGTTATCAGAATATGTGATTCAGATCCATTCTCTCAAGCAAAGATGCAAAAATATTTAAGACAACCCTCTTAAAACATTTGAAAGCTAAAAAGAAAAATAAGGCTCACTAGGTCAATTTAACCAAAAACTAAAATGCATACATGTAAGTTGGTCCTTGAGAGCTCATTATATCTTGGCACTTCACCAATTCTGAATAAGGACCTGGGAATATAAGCAGTACTTTTTATAGGCCTATAGGAGAGAAGAGAAAAAACTGGGGTCTGGGACACACTGAGAGGTAAGGCTATAAAAATTCAGCCTCAGAGTAAGACTATCAAGACGTAAACCAATCCTTAGGAGAACTGCTGTCCAGCTTCAAGTCTTCTCAGTGGTCCTCAAAATTTCCGACACTGAATTGGATTAAGATGATCTTAGGGTACAAGCTCTCCTTGCACCTGTCAGCAGGAAACATCTTGAGAGAGAATAACATCATCCTTGGTCTGAAAGTATTTCCATAAATAGCATTTAAATCTCAAGTCCATCACATAATTAAAGATAATCAGTCCCATAAGGAGATAATAAGAATTGAAAACATACAGAAACAACAAACAACAGAAACAGATGCACAGAACCTCAGATAGTGAAATTATCATAGACAGATGGTAAAATCTATGTTTAACATGTTCAAAAAGATAAATTCAAGCTTGAACATTTTGGCTGAGAACCAGAAAGAGTAAAAGTGATTTTGCATAGGAGAGCAACAATTAAATAGAAATGAAATCCCAGAACTAGAATGTATTGTAATCATATTATTATTTCAAAAGATGTGCTGAACAGCAGATCAGATACCTCTAAAGTCATAATTAGTAAGTTCTTCAAGTCTAAGCATTTCTAAAGAAGAACAGAAACTCAAAATAATGAAAATAGATATAGGATGGTAAGATTTAGAGAATGAGAAAGTATGTGGTAGACTGCATTTTTTTTTTTTTTTAACATTTTAGGGGAAACTTTATTTAAGAGCTTTAATCCCGGCATTCAAAGTTCCGATTTTGAGACAGTTCTAGGTCTAAAGTTACAGTTGTATTTCTGAGTTTTTTACCCCAGTTAAAGGACACATTTGTCATTTATATCTGCTGTCAATGTGGGATATTTTCACAGCTATCATTTTTTTAAAAGTTAATTAATAGGTCTCCTTTTTGATAGGATTTGATCTCATTGATGTAAACTTGGTTACATGAGTGGTTTTGCATAATAGAATGTGATTAGGATTACCTTTCTTATTTCTCAGCAGAAGATTTAAAAGACATGACATGGTTCTGCAATTCCTTTTTTCAGTCAGACACAAGAAAAGCATTCTGCAGAGACGGGGGCTGCTCCATTAGTCAGGATATCAAAGTGGAGAAGATACATAGAGCAGTGCTATCGTTGGACAGTGGTTGACATTAACAGGAAAAAAAAGGCCCATTTTTTAAAACCATTGAGATTTGGGGTCATTTGTTACCACCCTATAGCCTAACACAATTTGACTTAAGCAATGTCTGTAAGGTTGAGCTCACGTGGCTAAATAACAAGAGATAATAAAGCAAAAACAATATTTTAAGATATAAGGTTCAGAACTTTCCAAAACTGATGAAAAACATCAATATATTAATTTTATTCTAACAAAACCAGTAACTATAAAACTGTTTTTAAAAGCTTACATTTAGACACATCATAGCAAGTCAGTTTTAGAAAAAAAGGCAATGAGCAAGCATACAAAGCAACGACAGTGAAGACCAGGTTATCCTAGAGGAAGAAAAAGTAGATTGAATCTGACAGCTACCTTCTCAACAGACATATGGAAAGATAAAGATGAAGTAATTTTTAGAAATGTTAATAAAACATCTCCCAATGTAAAATTCATACACAGAAAACTATCATTTAAGAACAATGACTGAGCTCATTCGCCACCAGCAGATGCCTACAAAAGGGAATTCAAAAAATTGTTTCTCAGGCATATGAAAATAATAGAAGATAAGCGATACAAGAAGAATTGAAGAACAATGACAATTGAAATGTTTTCTGCATCTGAAACTAATGATTGGTTTGTTTATGGAGAAAGCATTTTCTGATCTCAGAGCTTCTGGAAATGTAGAAAATCAGCTGAAATACATACAAAGTGGAAAATAAATGTAACAACTGAAATATTCTAAACACCACAACAAATCTATGATTCTATCACGACAAATATATCCATTTGTTAAGGCCTATGGAAAGAAAAAAATATACTTTTTGAAATAGTTGTTGATTCGTACACAGTTGCAAAAGTTAATACAGCCAGGTCTCATATTTCCTTCACCCAGTTTCCCCAAGCAGCAACATATTGTATATCCATAGTGCAATATCAGAGCCACTTAATTTACATTGATATATTCTACTGATCTTGTTCAGATTTCACCAATTTTTCATGTACTTATGTCTGTGTTTAGATCTGTGCAATTATTGCATATGTAGATTTGTGTCACCACGACAACAATCAAAACACAGAAAGGTTCTATCATGAGGAATCTTTGTGCTACTGTTTTATAACTACATCCTTCTCCCTCCAACCCCCCCCACCACCACCATACCTGACAACTACTAATCTGTTCTTTATGTCTGTAATTTTGTTGTTTCAAAATGCTATATAAATGAAATAATACAGTGTAAAATATTTGAGATTGGCTTTTTTCCACCCAGCATAATCCCCTTGAGATCTATCCAAATTTTTGCTTGTATCAAGGTTTCTTTTTTATCGTTGAGTAATATTCCAAGGCATGAGTAAACTACAGTTCATGTGAACATTTACAAACTGAAAGACATTTGGGTTTATGGCTTGACACTATAATGAACAATGTTCCTATGAATATTTGTATACAAATTTTTGTGTGAACATGTTTTATTTCTCTGGGTTAAATGTCTACAAATATGCTATATCCTATGGTCATTGTATCTTTAGTTTTTGTAAGAAACTGCCACAGCCTTCTTGAGCATATAGTTTTGCATTCCCACTAGCAAGTTTGAATGTTTTATTTACTTCATATCCTTGCCAGCACTGAGTGTTCAACACAAAAACTTTAGGAAAAAATATCACATGGGGCATCTGGATGGCTCAGTAGGTTAAGTGTCTGACTTTGGCTCAGGTCCTGATCTCACAGTTCACGGGATCGATCCCCACGTCAGACTCTGTGCTGACAGTTCAGAGCCTGGAACCTGCTTAAGATTCTGTGTCTCCCTCTCTCTCTCTCTCTCTGTCCCTACCTGGCTTGTGCTCTGTCTCTCTCTGTCTCTCAAAAATAAATAAACATTAAAAAGTATTATAGCCACAACACACCTGAGGGACTTTTCAAAGGAAAATAAGAATATTAATAAAATATTGAGTTGAAAGGCACTAGACATTCAGAGAGAAAAACATCAGTATTTTTGTTAACTCTTCAATTTATTGTATCTTTTCTCCATACATTTCCTGTATCACAAAGTTCTGTGAAGAGCTTCTTATTGCTAAAATACATGGCTTATGTTTTTAGTTAATAAACCTAATTATTTTAGAGAAGTTTTAGGTGCACAGCAAAATTGAGGAGAAAGTACAGAGTTTCCATACACCACCGTTGCACATATGCACTACCTCTCATTCTTTCTGTATCTGCCACTACAGTGGTGCATTTGTTATACATTCATAAGCCTATATTGACACACCATTATCACCAGTAATCTGTGGTTTACATCAGGGTTCACTCTTGGTTTTGTACATTCTATGTGTTTGGACAAATGTATAATATGTATACATCACTATAGCGTCATAGAAATTAGTGTCACTATCCGCAGAATCTCCTGTGATCTGCTTATTCATTTATCCCTTGTTTTCTCTCAACCTATGGCAACCACAGAGCTTTTTACTATCTTGTCTTGACTTTCCCAGAATATTAGATGGTTGGCATCATACAGTATGTAGCTTTTTCAGATTGGCTTTTTTTTTTTTTCTTAGTAATACACATTTGGGTTTCTTCGATGTCTTTTCATGGCTTGATAGCTTTTTTAGTCCTGAATAATATCCTATTGTCTGGATGTACCACAATTTCTTTATATATTCACCCACTGAATAATATCTTAATTTCCTAAGTTTTAGCAATTATGAATAAAGTTGCTAGAACTATCCATGTGCAGGTTTTTGTGAGGACATAAGTTTTATCAACTTCTTTGGGTCAATCCCAAGAAGCATGATTGTTGGATTATATGGTTAGAAAAGGTTATGATTTATAACAAACTGCCACACTGTATTTCAAAGGGTCTGTACCATTTTGCATTCCCACCAGCAATGAATGAAAGTTTCTGCTGTTTGACATCTTCACCAGCATTTGGTGTTGTTAGTGTTCTCCTCGGTAATTCGTAGTCGTGTGGTAGCATCTCATTGCTATTTTAATTTGCAATTTTCTAATAGTAAATGAGTTGAACATCTTTTCATATGCTTACTTGCCATCTGTATATCTTCTTTGATGAGGTTTCTGTGAAGGTCTTCTACCCTTCTTAACAGGATTATTTGTTTTCTTACAGTTATGTTTTAAGAGTTATTTGAATGTTTTCAGATAAACGCACTTATCATATGTATCTTCTGCAAATATTTTCTCCCCAAATGGCTTGTATTTATTCCTGACTTATTCCACTTTAGTGGTGAGTTCTTCAAAGTTTTACTCCATTCTATTAAAACTTTCAAAACCTGTTGATTACCAAGAAATGACAGTTTTTCCCTAGGGACATACTATTCTCTCTCAGTATTAAATTACCTCATTTGTTTCTGCCTCCTTTCTAAATTTGGTTATTATTTGTTCTATGAATATGATAGCTATATGGATCCTAAATTTGTGTGAAGCATCAGGGTAGGAACCAGACATATAAAAATAAAATACAGAATTTTGGCCTCTAGCCTCCTAAGAAATTCAGTCTCTTTTCTTTTAGGAAGATACATTCTAAGTTGATTTCATTTATACTTTCCTAAATACTGCATAAATGCTAATGACTTTTACCGTCTGTATCTGCACCACCATAATTCCCACAGTCTATTGGACTTCTTTGCTAATTGATTGAATTACAATTCATACTATATTTTATGTTAGCAAATTTTAGTGTGAATTCATTCCTTTGACATGTATCTTTCTGTCAACATACCATTGGTAAGTCCATTTCTTTTTTTAAGTTATTTGTTTACTGTGTGTGTGTGTGTGTGTATGTGTATGTGTGTGTGTGTGTGTGAGAGAGAGAGAGAGACAGAGAGAGAGAGAGAGAGAGAGAGAGAATGAGAGGAGAGAGAGAATGAGTGGAAGAGAAACAGGCAGAGAGAGAGGGAAAGAATCCTAAGCAGGTTCCACGCTATCAGCGCAGACTCTGATGCAGGGCTTGAACTCATGAACATCATTACCTAAGCTGAAATCGTGAATAGGATGCCTAACTGACTAAGCCACCCAGGTGTCCTAGTAAGTGCATTTCATAACTACATTTTGAATATACCCCTTTTCTTTACCTCACAATTTGTTCTCTTTATTATCTCGAGTTTTTAAGACTAGTCTCCTGCCCAACGTCCTGCCCCCTTAGTCGGGACCACAGGTTACATAACAATCATGTATACCTTGCTAATTGCTTGCTGCTTAAAAAAGAAATTTTAAGCCCATTTTTAGATACTTGTATTTATTTGTGCACATGAATGAAATTGGACAGATACATATAATCTAAATCTTTCCATTTACCTCTCTAGTTTCTTTGTAATTAAATTTGGGGGTGAAAATGAATAGTTATGGGCTCAGAAGCTGCTAAATTATAACTGCACAATAGCTTGCAGATATTAAGGAAGCTTACAAGTCATCACAATTCTGTGTGAGATGATTTTATGAGTGAGACACGAATAGCTTTCTCTGAATAGTATTTACTCTTCATTTTTAATGGCTTTCTATTTTATTCTTTAGCAAGAATGTATTTTACTTCCTCTGACACCTGTAATATATTCATATATTAGCAGTGACTCCAGACTTTTGCTATGAAAAACATAAATCACCAAAGGAAGCATGCATAAACAAAGGCCTGCAGGCCATAACATTGTCACTCTCCTCTTCTATCTCAATTAAGAGAGAACTCTCATCTTTTCTCCTATGTTTTGCAAAAGATGGCAAATAACTCACACTGAAGAATTGTCTTCTTAGTTATAAAAATAGCATCTACTTGTTTTTTAAAATTACTTTCACATGAATTGTTTATGCTAACATTAATTGCATATAAGGAATATTCTACAAAAATATTTTTTACATCTTTGCATTTCAATTTCCTCCACTTTTTCCTTCCTTCTCTTTCAGAATATTCAGAGAATGTTTGAATAAGGAAAGGCAGGAGAATTTTTCATGTTAAGAAAGCATATCTCAATGATAATAAAGATAAATGAGAAATTCTGGGTGATCCTTATTTAAATATTTCCAAGGCAATCTGATTTTGTGAAAAAATATTAACATAATTAAAAATAAAAACTGTACTAAATAAATAAGTAAATAAATAAATAGTGTCAAATAATGAGGTTTACTAAATTTTCACTTGAAGACCTGGATTCAAATTCAACCTGTACTATGAGTCACAAAATTTCCCATGGTAAAAATCATATTGTATAATTTATTTGACCACGGTAAGTTTTTTTTTTTTTCCTGCAAAATGGCGGCTATGGCTTAGCTGAAATCTGATTATCTTCCATTTTGATAATTAGGAATTCTAATATAATACAACTTTAAAAAGTATTCTTAATATATAATCGGCATTGAATATATACCATCATATTCCATACTGAAAATAAGTCCATAAGTTGGCACTATTTTATTCAAAGTTAAAATAAAGAAATTGAGGGGCGCCTGGGTGGCTTAGTCAGTTAAGAGTCCGACTTTCGCTTAGGTCACGATCTCGCAGTTCGTGGGTTCGGGCCTCACGTCGGGCTCTGTGCTGACTGCCAGCTCAGAGCCTGGAGCCTGTTTCAGAGTCTCTGACTCCCTCTCTCTCTGACCCTCCCCTGCTCACGCTGTCTCTCTCTCTCTCTCCTAGAAATAAATAAAACATTAAAATAAAATAAAATAAAATAAAGAAATTGATGCTGAAGGTAATATGAAATCTCAAAATCACAATGCAGGAAATTTCACCTGAATCTAAGAGTCCCTGTTCTTTAAGCAATAAAGAAGACTATATTTTAAGAAGTAATAGACATCAATGGTTAGGAACCTTCCTCCTCTATTTTTCTTTGTAATTAATAAAATCTCAGGTGAAATTAGCTGATGTACTGGGGAGACTTTATTGGTTGATATAGCTAGATAGGGGCAAGTTTCATTTTACATATGGTTTGATGCAGGGTTTAATTTACATCTCCAGAAATCACTTCTTTTCCATGTACTTCCTAGCTTCTTATATTTTTTTCAACTGATCCTTTTTATACAACTAACAGCCTCATTCTCTGAAATATGAATCCTAAAATAAGTAAATTTCCCAAGGATATTCCTGATATTCATTATGATTACAATGCTTAAATCACAAGGTAGCCTTGATCTAATCAGTGTAAATGAAAGTCATGATTGGTCGACTTAGGCTGGGTTATGTGTTCTATATCTACACTAAGCCTAATAGTGGGTTATAATATATCTTCTTATAAAGTTGGGGAGACAATTGATTCTGGAAAACTACACTTCCCTTAAGTGGACATTTTTTATTATTGGTCTCCTGAATTCTATTCTGTTTATTAAGGACACCCACATTTCCCACAGAAGAAATTTTATTATTTATAACATAGTCCATGCTATTGGGTGGAAGGAAATGAATGAGGTAGCCCATATATCCAAGAATATAATATATCTAGTCCTTGACAAACAGAGATTCACATGCCCCAGATGACATGATTGTGAGATGTGATCAAACATTTAAGACACAGTAAAACTAGTAAGTCAAGAACTAGAATAATAAAATATTTTGAAATTTTAAAAAAAATTCTTAAAACAATTAAGACATAGGAATAGAAACAATATAAAAGTTCACCATCAAAAACACTGAATGGAATTAAATTTAAAAAAATACTCAAAATGTTGTTAATGAAATAAAAAGTTTTACTAAACAGCTGATTAAATGCAACTAAAAGAATTGGTGAATGGGAAGACAGATCATCAAAATGCATCATAGACAGATAATATATGGAAAATTTTAAACATAGACTAAATGGTTTGAAATATGGAATAAAAATATCTCATATTGAAATACAAATTCTACAAGGAGAGTAAAATAACAGAAAAGTTGATACTCAAGAGATAATGAAAGAGGAACTTCTTCAAATGGAAGATATGTTTTTAGATTAAAGAAGTATGTTAAATATATATGATACATAATATGTATGCATATAATAGTCCAACTTTAAAAGACAATTGGAAATATTGAAGACTTATAGATAAAAATAAAATATATTAAGGAAATGATAATTAGACTTATAACAGTCTTTTTATCAAAGAATATACATTTGAAGGTAATAGAATGATATATTAAACAATTAGCCAAAGTGTGCTTAGCTAAAGTAACATGCATGAGTAATAAATTCTCAGAGAAATTGTGACAGAATTTATAGTTCACAGTTTACCACTGAAGAAAATGATGAAGACTGTTCTTTGGAAAGGACACTGAATTTAGAAATTTAGAGAAAGTTACAGAAACAATGATAAAGAATTTCCAAACCTTAAGTATAGTTTAAGAATAACAATAAAATGTTAAAGCATTTTTTGTTTATTTACACCCTCTTTTGGGAAAGAGGGTATGAGTAAGGGAGGGTCAGAGAGAGAGAGAGGGAGACAGAGCCTGCTTAGGATTCTCTGTCTTCCTCTCTCTCTCTCTCTCTGCCCTCCCTTACTCAGAGAATCCTAAGCAGGCTCCACTCTGTCAGCTTGGAGCCCAATGTGGGGCTTAAACCCATGAACCGTGAGATCATGACCTGCATCAAAATCAAGAGTCAGATGCTTAACTGACTGAGCCACCCAGATGCCCTTAAAATGACTAATTTAAGAGAGCTTTCAAACAAGGTGGAACTAATCTACACAACAATTAAAAAATGTAAATTTGGCAAGGATGATGATAATACATAATTTTGACTAGAATTTTAAAAACTGAGGATTGGAGTTACAGGATTCTGGAAAAGGATAGAAATATTAAGTATACACAGCAAAATTTAAAAGAAACCATTAAAGCAATATAAACTGAATTTATAAAAATAAGGATAAATCTAAGAACTGGCATGAAAAAAATCTAAGAAAGGAATTTTAAATTTTTTTTTTATGTTTTTTTTTATTTATTTCTAGGAGAGAGAGAGAGACAGCGTGAGCAGGGGAGGGTCAGAGAGAGAGGGAGTCACAGACTGAAACAGGCTCCAGGCTCAGAGCTGGCAGTCAGCACAGAGCCCGACGCGGGGCTCGAACCCACGAACCGCGAGATCATGACCTAAGCGAAAGTCGGACGCTTAACCGACTAAGCCACCCAGGCGCCCCAAGAAAGGAATTTTAAAAAGCAAATTAAATAAGAGTAAAAAGATGACACAAAATAATAAAGTACAATAGCTACTAAATGTATCAGTAACCAAAATTTATATAAAGAGATGAAAATTGCCAGGTAAAGAAAAATATTTTCAAGTGGATTTCGAAAATAACAAAAAATTGTATTTAGATTAAAGCTTATGTAGGCATATTAATATTAAATGGGTAGAACTTAAGGCAAATTAGGAATAAATGGTTAATGACAAAAGATATAATTCACCACAAAAGCAAACTAATCTACATTCGGTATTCATTTACAATGTTGTCTTGTGATTTAAGAAAAATTGAAGATGCTTTCCATAAACCCCCCAATTTCTACTTAGAGCATCACTGCACTCACACACATATAATGTGATGTGCTAAAGATATTCAATGCTCTTTTGTCTTTACTAATAAAATATCAGAGTCAGTCATTGTTAGGGAATAAAACATAATGGTATATTCACTGTGCTTCTATATATAGTATTTAAATCAAATTAATTAGATCAGAGATACATAAACATAATAAATAAAAATTATATGGGATAGAATATATTTATAGAACTATTCAAAACATTCAAGATATTATATAAGGTATGGTTAATATTTAAGTAGAAACACATGATTAGGCTCACATGGTTAATCATAAGGCTAAAATAATGGTCATTTATGGAAAAAGAAAAAGAGGAGACTATGATTGGGATAGTCTAAAAAGACTTTCAATCTGAAACATTTTTAGTATAAATATATAGAAAATATAACTTATTGTTAAATTTGAGCAGAAGCTGATGAATACTTATATCAATTTTTGTAATCTTCTGTAAGCATGACCAGTTCAACAACTCTACTCTGTACTCTAAACATGCAGTATTATTTTTGCACATATTTTATTTGTACTCCTCCTGGAGGGGGACATATTGAGCTAATAATATATTATGTCTTCTATGTTATATAGGATAGAGCCTCAAACACACCCAGAGTTTATTAAATGTGTTGTTATAAAGACATGAATAATTGAAAGAAACTTTTAAACTGAGTGCTTTTCAATTGCAGCTTTCATCAAATGAACATTTTATAACCAAGTCAGGAGATTATTTTGAAATTATTCACAGCTCAAACCAAGATTACTTGTTCTGTCTTGAAAGCAGATGATTCTAAATTTCATTGAAGTGACATTTTGATGAAGGGTACAGGCTTTTTACTAATTAATGATACCAAAATATTTTGCTACTTTCTGAGTAATAATAAACTTCACTAACTCAGAAAGTGACTTTTCTACACTCTGCTAGAATAGTTCAAAACCCTGCTGAAAGAATTACTTTAAGATATACTTGCATATATGAATATAAATCTGAAATGAAACAGCTTTAAATGTTTCTCTATGCTAAAATATGATTTTTAGCTTCAGAGAGGTTTTAAGGAGTCAAATACTTAAATGCTTTAAAAGAAAATTAAAGTTTTTCTGTAATATCACCCAAAATCATGAAGAATATAATTTTATTAAAAATATGCTACTTTTTTTAACCAGGTAGAGAAAGGTAACTTATTCTTTTAAAAAATTAAAAACCTCACCCTTTATTAAATCTTCTTCCTCTGTTGGAGTTACAGTGGTGTGATTTATTTCTATTTTTTTTTTTTTTTAGAGTGGTATTATTTAAAGGAAAGAAGGGACAGAGGGAGGGGGGATGGAAGGAAGGAAGAAGGAAAAAGAAAGAAAGAAAATGAAAAGTTTGTTAGGTCTAGGTTTTTAGATTTGTATATTAAAAACTTAATGATCCTTTAGAAAAGGGAATGGCATGAGATAGTTGATTCTTTTTTAAATTAAGTACTTATTTAAATTCCAGCTGGTTAACATACTGTGTAATATTAGTTCCAGGTGTAGAATTTAGTCACTCAACACTTGCAACATCTGGTTATTGTTACAAGTGCCCTCCTTAATCCCTATCACCTATTTAATCCATCCCCCCCCACCTCTCCTCCAGTAACCATCAGTTTGTTCTCTATAATTAAGAGTCTGTTTCTTAACTTTCTTCTCTGCCCCCACCCTGCACCCATGTTCATTTGTTTTGTTTCTTACATTCTGCATGTGAGTGAAATCATATAGTATTTGTCTTTCTCTGAATTATTTCGCTTAGAATAATACTCTCTTGTACCATTCATGTCATTGTAAATGGCAAGCTTTCATTTTTATGACTGAATAATATTCCATTGTATATAAATATCACATCTTCTTTATCCATTCATTAGTAAATGGACATTTGGAGTCTTTCCATAATTTGGCAGTCAACAAAACTAAACAGCAACCTACAGAATGGGAGAGGATATTTGCAAATGACATATGTGATAAAGGGTCAGTTTCCAAAATATATGAAGAATTTATAAAACTCAAAACCCTCAAAAAATAATCCAGTTAAAAAATGAGCAGAAGACATGAATAGACATTTTTTCAAAGAAGACAGAGGGCCAATACACACATAAAATGATGCTCAACATTACTCATCATCATAGAAACATAAATCAAAACTACAAAGAGATATCACCTCACATCAGTAAGAATGGCAAAAATTAACAACGGAGAAAACAACAGGTGTTGGTGAGTATGAGGAGAATGTGCATTCCCACACTGTTAGTGGGAATGCAAACTGGTAATGCAACTGTAGAAAATAGTACAGAGGTTCTTCGAAAAATTAAAAATAGAACTACTCTACCATCTAGCAATTGAAATACTAGGTATTTACCCAAAGGATACAAAATTACTAATTTGAAGGGATACATGGACCCTGATGTTTATAGTAGCATTATCAACAATATCTAAATTCTGAAGCTATTTGATTCTTGTTAGAAAGATGTGTCTAGTTCTTCAGGGACCTGGGGAAGAATCTTCTCAGAGAAAGCTTATGATTTTAGCATAACTCTACAATCTGATCCAAATCTAAAATGCAAGGCCATATACCCCACAATCTCATTTGTTGATTTTCCCATTATTTCTAAACCTCAGATTTAAATTTCTAAATCTAAATTCCTGTGAATCTCTCAGCTCTGAATCCTGTAGGAAGTTTCTGTATGTCCAAATTTGCTCAGTACTTACATCTTAATTTCTGGGAAGTGTTTCTGCCCAGCAACTGGGAGAATGTCCACACTGTGTGTCCGGGAAAGCAGGAAAGTTTTGGCATCCTTACCAGAACACTTGTCTACAGGTCATTTTTGCTACAGCATTTCCCACAGAGGAAACTCACAAACTGACATACTGAGTCCCCATCCAGAAACCACTGAAGTCCACTCCAATTTTTTTCTTGTTCCCTTTTCAGTACCTTGTTCTTTTCGTTCAGATTCAAACTTTGTTCTGCTTTAGACCTAATTATGTTGAATTGCCACAGGTATTTTTTTTTTAACAGGAAGGGAATTTTTGCCCTTAAGTTGTTTTCCTAGCTGCTTTTGTCTTGCAACAGCAGCCATTCAAATCTAAAATCACTTCTTGTCTTAAAAGACTGTTTTAGACACTCCTTTCCTTTCATGTGTTTCCAGCTTCTCATTTTTCTGAAAATGTTGGCATTTACGTATTTTATTAAAAAATTAAGTGGAGCGACTTGGGATTCAGTTTAAATAAGACCTCCTTTCTGATTACATGAGAATTTACATACATGGGGAAGGTTACTTTTTTGAAATATTAATGCACCTTTTGTGTTCCCTGCTTTAGAAGAAGTAAAGAGAAAGAACTCTTTTGTGTGGGTTGTTTTGTTTTGTTAGTTTTTATCTTTTCCTCATCAAAGCAATGAGATATATCACTGTACTCAATCACTTTTTTACTTTGGGGGCATTTGCAGAGAGCTCATTATTATAAACAAGAAAGCCACTATAACTAGCTTTAGCTATATATATTATATATCTAATATATCTGATATATATATACATATATATATTTCATATATATATATGAAAGAATATTTGCTAACTCTTAAAATTTTCCAAAGCCCAATGGTCAGGGTTGCAAATTACACAGCCAGAAGAAGAGTCCAGTTCAGAGCACATAACCTCTTCAGCAAACATACTTCTACAACCATCACTGGCCATAGGTACCACAGTTAACACCGCCAAGTCTCTACTGATCACTCTTTCTAAAACCTCTGACAGGATTACTTCTGGGGCAGCTGGATTTGACATTACATTTGTCAGAGGATATTCAACAAAAAACATACTTCTTTGAATTCTTGCATCTCTTTTGAAGTTGGTATAAACAATCTGGATTGATGTAGTTCACATCAAGTGCCTGCAAGAAAGGCGGAGAAAGCACATTTCTGACTTCAAACAAAAGGAGATACAGTAATAAGATCTAGACATTTCTCACTTTTGCACAGGATGTTTCAAGAGTATAGGCAGCCAGGAACTAAAAGAACTTTGCAATGGTCCACCATTTGCACTGTTAAACATCAACATGCACCTCTAATCCTATACTCAAATTTCAAAGCCACAAAAAATAATAACAATAGCAATAGCAGTACCTCTGCCTAACATCATATAGGAATCTCTTCTGTAATTAAAATCATTCTTATTCTGTCCCCAAAAGAGTTTCATGAAATCCCTTATTGAGCTAAAAAGCATACAATCTCTGTATGACATCACTTCTTCCTAAAATTCCCTAAATTCTTAGTTATGCCCCAATATCCTATGTGGTACTTAGTAACATATGGAATAAATTGCAAAATTAAATAGTTAATATGTAAATATATGCATAGTACAACAGAGAAGAAAATGACCTAATACTACATTTTTCATTTTTGCAATTGGTTTTGAGATTTTTTATGTATTCCTGTTTTCCCCACCATTTTCCATATTCCCTTTAGCCTTGCTGACATTTCAGTTGATGTCTGAGTTTTTTGGGGGGGTCTTTTTTACATGGTGGATTGATCCAATTTTCCCTGAGAACTATAGTCTTTAGAGATCATACACATGTCATATTTTAATTTCACTGGTTCCTTACTTATTTCTTGCTCTATTTTGTGGCAAATATTCTATTTCCTCATGAAGTTCAGGATCATATACCTACCAACATTCTAGCTCTTTTCCCTCCCCCCCCCTTTGCCGTTCTTCCAGTGACCCAATAGGCATATACAGAGAGAGGGTGACCTCAATTTCTAATCTGCTGGTAACATTTTAGGGTACCTTGCTGGAAATATTCATTCTTTGAGTACTGAGACCTCAAACCCAGCAGAGGCCAGAACTATGATAGAGAGAACAGTTGCTAGTAGTTCATTAGCTGTAATAGTGAGAGAAGGCATTCTCATTTCAACTCCTTATTTGCTGAGAGGAGCTATTTACACTTCCTTATTCCCCTGAGCATGGAGAATCAGCATCATAGTTACAGACTCAGTGTCCTGTAAGTAAACATAGCACAAAGCTAAGAATGAAAACTGTATAATAATCTACTTTAGTCGCTTAAATGCCATATTGTAAAATAACCTATTCTTTACCCTTAACCAAACTGAATGTGTGAACTCGTTGTTTAAATAAAACAAACCTGGATTAATTAATTTGGCCTGAAGCAAAATTAAAATTTTTATTATGCTTTGAATCCATCATAATTGTTTTGCTTTTTTTGTCATTTAATGTAAAATAATAAGAACCTTTATCTTTCCTGTGAAGTTATTTTTACGTCTGGGATAGTTTTTACTCAGTTGTATTATAAGCCTTCAGATGTAAGTGAATTGGTGAAGCACGCTTTAGATAATTGTGGGGATTCATGGCACATGAGTATGTAGTATCTAGTAATAACTCAGCAGGGGTCTTTACTGTCAGCTTCCTTGCTTGTACCTGAACTCATGGTGAACTCCCTGAGTTCTCAGTCCTAGCACTGTGTTTGCTTTCCACCTTGGCTATAAAAAACTCAGCGTAATTTCTGGATTTGAAGAGCAGCCTACTTTATCGTCATTTCTTTTTGACGTTTAATAAAAGTGTTTCTGACAGTTTCAAAATTTAACACATTAGGAAGGTTTCTGTTTAGTTTTCAGTCCCTTTCGATACATGTTCACCAATCATCCCATATTTCTATTGTTTTCTTTTTTACACACTTAGCGAGTTACTGTAGCTGAGCATAACCGGGATGGTGTTGAGATAGGAATATCCTTCTCTCTTCTCCACCTGTTCATGCACATACTTTTGAGTTGCATTTGCAAAATGGTTTTGCTGGGTATCATTTGGGGCTGATAGAGGGTAAAGAAAATTCATGCAAGGGAACTTTGAGCTCAGATACAAGGAGAGACAGTAAAATGTGGCTCCTCTTTTTATGCTAATGGAGAGAAATTACACATCTGGAAGCAAAGAATTATTTGTTAAAGAACTTTATACAAACTCTGCTCTGTCAAAGTCAAGACAAGATTCAATAATGAGTAAGGAAAGCGATAGTTACCTCATTTCTTTATAGAACACACTGGCAACCCATGCTAGAGTGTGTTACCTAGAAGGAAAGCAAAGGCTACTGTCACGGCAGAAAGGCAGCATCTATGGAAACACCTGCCACAGATAATGAGGCATAAAGTGTGCAATGAGTGTTCACAGAAAGAAGCTGGAGCAGAAGAATGTGTGTGACATGTGGAGCAGCTAAGGCTAGCTTAGAGACTCTCTGTGGATGCCTTGATGCATTGCATCACCATGAAAGGCTTAATCTGGCAGTAAAATACAGATATTAGGATAAAGGGAACATTATCTGTAACAGACCGATATAGGCTCAAGGCATCCAGGTACATTTGAATCTTTTTCTCTACTAGTTGGTGACATAAAATTAGACTGCTAAATATTGGGAATAGAGGAATTCGAACTTTTTCTTCTTTTTTCTGATTACATAGCCTATATGTTTAACCAAATCAATGTATTAGTCATCATTACTACAAGGTGGGAGAAGTCTAAACAGCATTTTGATCTCTTTGCTCTTTCAATTTAATTAGCATGTTCCAAATTTTGTATAATGAATATATACTACTATTAAAATCAGAACAAAATCTTTACATTCAGGAACTTAACATGCAATCCTTTTGATCCAATACTCTATGAAGTTTTAGACATACAGAACCAAGAAAAGCAGAGATTTGGGGATCAAATATGCAATTCAGTTGAAAGCTTTAGTGAAAGAGGTTTAAGTAAAGGAAGTAGATGTATGTTAAATTTTGCATCATATATTTGCTTTCAAGTACCTACTTCATTGGCTACATGCATTATCTATACTATTTTTATGGAGAAGTTCTCTATAGTCATCTATGAATTATCAGAAAAACTTTTACTCAAAAAACATAGAGCCTTTTAGTAAGAAAGTCCTTTGGTACATTCTTCATATCTCAGCTCATAGGTGCCCTCCTCTGAGAAGCTTTTTTTGAATGCTTCTGTCTGGTTATAAGCCCCTCCCCTGTGTTCTAGAGTTGTTACTAAACTCTCACTACATTGTAGCTGTTGCTTTACTTCTTTGCTTCTCTAGAAAATTTTAAAACTTGGGCTGGGTCTTATGCATGTGGATGACCACAATACCTAGATCTGTGTTCATAATATGTGACAAACAATACCCAAGTATTTAATACATTAGAGTGAATGCTTTCTGACGTCTCTTATTTGATTGCTAGATACTAAAGAGTTTGGGCATCTAACTTCTGATGAAATAATTATGCTTGAAGAATACCTTAGCCTTTATCTTTAAATTTTACATATATTTTTGGAAACAGAAAATTGAGTTGTTCTTCACTCCTCAGAATAAGAAAAAAATCTCATGAAAAGTAAAATTGGAAGTTGGGTAATAGACAGATGACTTGTTACTTATTGTATATACTTACACATGTCTAGAAATATTACTATAATACTATGTCTCAATAGTAGCTTCTGGAAAGAAGATCATGGTGGGGTCAATTGGATTGCATGTGTAATTGAGAGACTTGTCTCAGTCCTTCCCTTCATTCTGTAAACATGGCTGGTGAGTTTGCTGAGTTTGCCAATCTGACATGTATAAACAATATTTAAAATGTTTTATAAATTATGCATAAGAATGGCATTTCCTGATGAGACTGAATTTTAAATTCAGTTTTGTGAAAGTCTTAATTTAATTTACTATATTCAAAGCAACAGATGGAAAAACCAAACATACTAATTCCCATCCTAAACATTTCACATATTATAATACTTTTAGATTTTATAAACTATTTATATTTGCCTGCATTTAAAAATAAAATTAGCTTAAATTGCATCCAGTAAAAATCAATTCTCTTTGCCTTTTATAAAGAAGTCAAATAATTGTCTAATAAATCCATAATTTTCTCATCCCCTGACTCCAATTTCCACCATAATATTTTCAGGGACCAATTTCCTCTATTATTATTTCCTGTGATTTTATTAAAATCTATTATTGCTGGAAAAAAACCTCTGCTAGTCAATCTTATACTTTCTGATCCTCTAATTAACTTTGTAACCTGTATGCAAGGTATAACTCTTATCATATTATCACTTTATGACTGTTCAACACAATAATGAAAATGGAGATAATGATTCAACAACAGCAAATATTTATTCAGCACCCATACATGCCAAGTGCTGTGCTAAGATTTGACTGTTACCTGTAAGCCTATGTGAAGTCAGGGTCTTACATCACAATTTTTGTATGATTTCATTAATGGCAATTAGATCCATGGTAAATATATCAGAGGTTTTTCAAATATATCACGAATAGATAGTCTTGCTTTTTCTGTTTATGAGAAATTATTTAAGATGCTCATTATGGTGTCGTTATTTCATGCTTCTCCTATTAAGAGGTAGGAACTATGTACTCTCCCCTTGGATCTATCACTTCTCTAACAGTGAAGTATAGTAGAAGTGACATTAGGTGATTTCTGAGACTAGATAAGAAAAAGCCAGCAACTTATCCAGTTATCGCTTATATAAGCTGTCTGTCAGAAGTCTTTGATGTAAGAAGTCTGAATACTCTGAAGTCAATATGCTGTGAGGGAGCTAAGGCCACAGGGAGAGACCATGTATAAATGCTCTGTTCAATAACCTCAGTGGAAGTTCCAGCCAACTTCCAACATCAACTACCAGATATGAGTAAAGACACCTCCAGATTGTATCAGTTCCTGGCTATAAAATTATCCCCACACATTGATGTCAGCCAACTTCCTTCAGTTTCCCATGGCCCTGAACAATGGACTCAAGAACAATGTGTGCATGGTGGCAGAGACAGAGTTTATGAAGTAAGCATGAACTAAGCAACGTGAGCATTAAACCAACTGTAGGTGGGACCCTGTGCAATTGCACGGATCACATGCACATGAAGCCAGTCCTGACCACAATTACATTGTACTCATTGAGAGTATGATCACAGGATCCACATGCCTAAGCTCTAATTTTATTTTATTAACATTTTAGCTGCTTGACAATAGACATATTGCTTAATAGCTCTCTGCCTCAGTGCTTTTATCTATACAAAATAATGATAACAGTATCTAATTTATGGAGTTATTTTGAAAAATGAATTAATACCTGTAAAAATTATAGAATCATGTCTGATATTAGTAAGTCTCAAAAAAAATTAAGTACTATTACTTTTACCTGAAGCAACTATTTATTTGTATTTGAAAAAGACAATTAATGAGTCAACTCCTGTGAACAATCCCTATCACACCATTTCCATAAAATAGCATGTTTTGACACTAGTTTTTTTTTTTTTTTTTTTTTTGAGATCCACTGACATGAGAGAGGATCAGAGCAGGCAGAGTACATGTTTACAATATTATGGGTTTATGCTAGTTTGGCATTTACTTAAGGGACAAAATTAAGATCAATCCAATCATTATTTGCTGATGACATGACATGATATATGGAAAACCCTAAAGACTCCAACAAAACAACTTTTACAGCTAATAAATTCAGTAAAATTTCAAGATATAAAATTAATATGCAGAACTCTTGCATTTCTATACATTAATAATGAACTATCAGAAAGAGAAACTTGGAAAACAACTCCATTTACAACTGTATAAAAAAGAATAAAATACCTAGGTATATATTTAGCCAAGGTGGTGAAAGGCTTGTATATTTAAAAGCACAAGATATTAATGAAGCAACTGAAGAAGACAGAAATAAATGAAAAGATAGTTCATGCTTACAGACTAGAAAAATGAACATTATTAAAATGTCCATCTTACCCAAAGCAGTGTACAAATTCAATGCAACCCCTATCAAAATTCCAGTGGAGTTTTTCACAGAAATGAAACAAATAATTTTACAATTTGTATGAAAGCACAAAGGACCCCAAATAGACAAAGCAATCGAAAGAAGAACAAAGCTGAAAGCATCACCCTCTGTGATACCAAACTATATTACAGAGCTACAGTAACTAAAATAGTATAATTTTGTTATAAAAGCAGACATAAAGAGATCAATGGAATAGAGAGCCCCCAAAGAAACCCATGTATATATGGCCAATTAATTTATGAAGAAGGAGCCAACAATAAACATTGGAAAAGAACTGTCTTTTTAATAAATGGTTTTGAGAAAACTGGACAGCTACATGCACAAGAATGAAACTGGACAACTATTTTACACCATCTATGGAAATTCGCCAAAATGGATTAAAGACTTAAAGGTAAGACCTGAACACATAAAATTGTTAGAAAGAAAACATAGGCAGTAAAATCCTTGACATGGGTCTTGGTGATGGCGTTTTGAATCTGGTACCAAAAGGAAAACAAATAAAATCAAAAATAAAAAGGTGGGACTACATCAAAGTAAAAAGCTTCCAGACAATAATCAACAAAATGAAAAGGTAACCTACTGAATGGGAGAAGTATTTGCAAACTCTATATCTGATGTGGGGCTAATATCCAAAATATGTAAAGAACTCATACAACCCAATAGTAAAAACCAAACAATCCAAATAAAAAATAAGCAGATGATCTAAGTGGACTTTTTTCCTAAGAAGACATACAATGACCAATAGGTGCGTGAAAGATGCTCAACATCATTAATCATCAGGGAAATGCAAATCAAAGTCACAATGAGATATTATTTCACACCTGTTAAGTTGGCTGTGATCAAGAAGACAAGAAATAACCATTGCCAAAGATGAAAGGAAAGGAAACAGAAGAATTGTTCATTTTTCTGTTCAGCTTTTTACTTATTAACATGGAGTGGTAACTTCCAAGTTCCTCACATGATGGACTGGAAACTGTGATTTAATTTTCACTTCATTCCATTTTATTGTCAAATGATATTTAGTTGTATGAATATACCCAATTTTATTTAACTATTAATCTTTTTAAAAAAATTTTATAGTTTTTATTTATTTTTGAAATAATATTTTTTTTGGAATTTTTTAAATGTTTTATTTATTTTTAGGAGAGAGAGGCAGCGCGATCAGGGGAGGGTAAGAGAGAGAGGGAGACACAGAATCTGAAGCAGGCTCCAGGCTCTGAGCTGGCAGTCAGCACAGAGCCCGACGCGGGGCTCGAACCCACGAACCGCGAGATCATGACCTAAGCGAAAGTCGGACGCTTAACCGACTAAGCCACCCAGGCGCCCCGAAAAAATATTTTGAAATAACCCACAAACTGCACGATTGAGCACCCAGGCGCCCCTAATTATTAATCTTTTAATGGAGTTTTGAATTGTCTCTGCATTTTGGCTATTATAAATAATGCTGCTAGGAACACTTGTGTACATTGTGTAGGGGGCATATATTTTAATTTCTTTAAGAGTGGACTTGTTCAGTCATATGGTAAACTATGATTATTTTTCAGGAATAGCCATACTGTTTTCAAATTAGATGCACCGTTTTTACATTCCCACCAGCAGAGGTAAGGGATTCAGTTTCTTCACATCATCACCAACACTTGGACTTTTCCTTAATTTTTGTTTAAATTATAGGAATTTGATTTTCATTTTTTTTTCTGATGGCTAATGATGTTGAACTGTTTTCATGTGTTTAACAGTCATTTGTATATCTATCTTTGGAGGACCTTCTGTTCAGATCTTTTTCCTGCTTCCATTTTATACATGTTATTTCTCTTTCATTATTGAGGTGTAAAGCATTTTTGTTTTGTTTTGTTTTGTTTAATAGTCTCCATACGAGTTCCTTATTGTCAAGCAGAGTACCAATCCCAGAAGAGGATTCTCAACACTTCTGGCCATTGCATTTTTTAAATGTTTATTTATTTTTGAAAGAGAGAGAGAGAGAGAGAGCGCACAAGAGTGGGGGGAGCAGAGAGAGAAAGAGGAACTGAAGTGGGCTCTGCACTGATAGCAGAGAGCCCAACGTGGTGTTTGAACCTATCAAACCAACCGTGAGATCATGACCTGAGCTGAAGTTGGATGCTTAACCAGCTGAGCCACCCAGGTGCCCCTGGCCATTGCATCTTGATGTCAGAGTCCCAGGGAAAACAGAAGACAGTTAGGCAATGGAAAGAACACTTGCTATACTTTCAGAGAGAAGAGACTGCAAGATCAGCCTCAGTAGTGTGTGTTGGTCCACTGTGACCACCAGGTGTCTTCCTGTAGCTGATGCAGAGTCACCAGCACATGTATATCCTTCTCCACCACTTCGAAGGACTCTGTGCTCTCCTGGCAGAGAACAGACACAACATTGGATTGGCTAGATGCCATATAATGTACAGGCTTTGATCAGAGACAGAAGAGCACTCATTGAACCCAAGCAGGGAAAGATGTTCCCACACAAGGTGATAAGCCTAGCATAGACTGTATGAACTCTTTATCTCTTGGTAATGAAATGTTCCAAACCCAAAGCCCATTTTTATGTGGATAAAGTGGAGATCTGAAGACTATTAAGACTGCCTTTCGCAGCCCTTATTACCTACACATTTGTTAATATTTTCTTCCATTCTTTGAGTTTTCTTATCACCATCTTGATGGTTTCCTTTTAAGTGCAAGGGTTTTTAATTTTGATATTGTTCAAGTTTTCTATTGTTTCTTCTGTTGCCTTTCCTTTGGGGTCATATCTAAGAAACTAGTACTTAATCAAAAGTAGAGATCATTTATCATGTATACAGTTTTACCTTTTCCTAAATGTCCTATAAATGTGATCATATACTATTAAGCACTTTCACACAGATACCTTCCTCTTAATAATATACATTTGATATTTATCCATGTTTTTGAGTGACTTGATAGATCTTTCTATCGGATCACTTAATAATATTCCAATGTATGAATGTACAGCAGTTTTGTACCCATTCACTTGTGGAAGGACATCTTGAATTATTTCCAGTTTTCCATGATTATGAATAAAGCTGAAATAAACATTAGTATACAGGTTTTTGCATGGACATATGTTTACAGGTCAATTGAGTAAATACCTAGGAGCACAACTGCTTGATTGTTTGGGGAGACTATGTTTAGCTTTGTCAGGCTCTGCCAAACTATCTTGCAGAGCATTTTTGCTATTTTACATTCCTACCAGAGATGCCTTTTTACTCTTCTCCAGGAAGCGATATTCTTGGGATTTTGTTGTTGTTATTATTAGATATATTTTTGCCATTTTCATAGGGCTGTAGTATTTTCCATATTTAATATTTATTTTTCACTGTTGTTAATAAGAGCAGAGCAAGACCCATGTTCACCCTCGAATCAAGAGTTTTCAAATCATGCTTTGCTGCAAGTGGCCATGTTTACGTAGGAATTACCTCCCAGTGGTAAGCTTCTATTTGGAAGAAAGCGTTCACTGTAAGAGGTTTTAAAAGCCCATTCAGTAGAGTAAAGCATTCCATGAATTGTGTAGCTCAGACAGATTCTGCTCTTTGTCCTTTGAGTTTGGTTCTCTTTTCACCAAACCCTTCACCTTGGTTATGATTCTTGTTCTTCTTCACACATTTATTTTCAATGCAGGTTATAGTCATGGTTTCTAAGATCTTCATATAATACACAGTCCACCACTGATCGATTATAATAGCATTCTCTTATCCCTTGCACTCTTGTATCTGAAACAGAGCCACTTTCACCAAGTACACACATATTTTGTGTGCCCTCTAGCTTCATTCTGAACAATTTGATCTTTCTTTCTTTTTTTTTTTTTTTAATTTTTGAGAGAGAGACACAGAGAGAGACAGAAAGAGAGACACCAGAGTGTGAGTGGGGGAGATGCAGAGACAAAAGGAGACACAAAGCCCAAAGCAGGCTCCAGGCTTGGAGTTCTCAGCACAGAGCCTGACGTGGGCTCCAACTCACAAACTGCGAGATCATGACCTGAGCCAAAGTCAGACGCTTAACCGACTGGGCCAGCCAGGCACCCCTAAAATATTCTTTCTTGAAATTGTTTTTGACCTTTTTTTCCCCCCTCCTATAGTCATTACATGTTTCTCAAAAAAACCTGACAAATATTAGCTAAACTCAATAGGTCAATGGCCTAGTTCTCATGATAACCTCCTCTCCTGGATATCAAGTTGTGTTGAATACATTTTGTGAAATCTTGTAACTTAAGTATTGAGTCCAAATCTGCCACAGAAAGCTGTTTATTTGTTCTAGGTTTCCTGATCACCTGAGGGAAGGAGATCCTTTCACCTGGCCTGGTTTCCTCACTCTCTGTAAACTTTGGTGATTCTCCTAAAACTCAGCACTAAGTTGTGTGTGGGGCCCAGTGCCCTCCATTAAGCAGAACAATTGCAAAGGTGCAAAAGCAGAGATATTTGACAGGTATTCCAAATGACCTTCTCCTCCTCCTTCCTCTTCCTGCTACTGTTGGCCTTTGGCTTGCGAGTCCACAGAAACAGCCTTGACATTAATCAATGGACAAAACCATAATGCATAAGCTTAATATATCCTTTGTCTTTTAGCTAAAGCTAATTATATTCATATCCAAATCTTAAGTCAGTTATTACCCTGGGGTAGCAATTTATAGACTTTTGCTCAGTGGTCTAGAAAACATAACAAAAAAGGCCTATGTTTTTGTTTTACGCCTAAAAAATAACCTTTAGGGTTAGGATTATAATTTCTGGGTGGAATATTTAACATAATTACATTCATATTCAATAGGGAATCTTTTAGAAAATCACTGCTTGGAATGCAGTTCTATAAATGTTCTATCTTGAGCCAAATTAAACATGTAAAATGCCAACGTCTCAATCTAAGGAAAAACGTTCCCATCTGCTATAATTATATAGAATGAGAAAGATAGTGAATATATTTGCATTTACCGAACACAAAAGAGATACTTATTTTAAGTAAAATTGTTGGGCTTCGTTGGTTGAGTTAGTGGTGTTTTCACTTAATCAGAGTAATGTGTACATTTACTCAGTGGAATACATTAGGCAGTTAACTATACTCACATTTTACTAAAATCTTGTAAATGCTTGTGGCCAGGGGGAGAGTGCAATCGGACATAATTCTGTCTGTAATTGGTTAGAAATATCCAAACTGACAGTTTGTTTTGGTGACAATTTCCTGGGGATTTAAATATTTCTCCAATGAGGTAAAAAAAAAAAAAAGTAGTTTCCCTCAATTCAAAACTTATACTTAAGGGAATTTATACTTGAGGAATTTATACTTAAACTAAAAATATTGACACATTTTCTCCAACATTTCTTAAATTCTGAAGCATTTTATGCAGTGCAAATTTTTGTAAATTCTTTCTAAATTTCTTTGATAGACAATTTGTGTCCTAATAAAAGAGAAAGAAATAATGTGATCAAATTCAAATACTACTTACCAATGAACTAAAAATTTATGTTTGTTAGGCAAATGCAAATTATCCAGACTTTACGAAAAAGTAAGAAAAAGAAAAAGAAAAACATTGCTCATCATTCCAGATGCACGCCTCATAGTTACACACTTTCTGTATCAAAATGAAGTATGGATCCCAGGAAACCCACTCTATTTTATTCTCGATGCCACTGGGCATTTCTCTTAGCAATCTTAGCTACTTTATGTAAATTGTTTTTTTTTCCCTGCAACATCTATTTCTTTCCTTCATACTACAGAATACATTATTCATGTGTATGCCTAATTCGGTTATTGAAAAAGGGAAGTTAAATCTTAGAATTATTGATTTTACTTTGTCAGACATATGTTGTTCTTTTCTTCTTTTTGTGACTAAAACAAAAAGATACACAAAAGAAAAAAAAAAGTCAATATTTCTCTTTAACTATGTTACTTTAAAATACATTTTGGCTCACAGAAGTATAGGAATGAAGAATTACATGAAAACTGGATGTTCTAGGCTCCTTCCTTCAAGCAGCTTTCCCTAACCACCATTGCTCTGCTTCTCCCTATAAGTACCACTTCTGTGTGCTTGCATCACAGTGGCACTACACTTCATTTATTATAGTTATTAGTGAGCATATTGTTTCCACCACATTATTAGCTTATTAGGGATATTAGATTCTATTATTGTTGTTAGAATATGCCATCCCTGGGGTGCCTCGGTGGCTCAGTCAGTTAAGCGTCTGACTTCAGCTCAGGTCATGATCTTGTGATTTGTGGGTTTGAGCCCCGCATTGGGTTGTGTACTGACAGCTCAGAGCCTGGAGCCAGTTCCAGATTCTGTGTGTACCAATCTCTCTGCCTCTCCTCTGCCTGCACTCTGTCTCTCCCTGTCTCAAAAATAAACATTAAAAATTAAAAAAAAAAAACAAAAACACAAAGAATATGCTGTCCCAAGCATAAAAGAAGGGATATAATACTCATGGTATTTGAGTATTTTATATTAAAGAGCAAAGGGCTAAATTGTTCTAGTTTCTTCTTTCAATGGACTCACATTGTTTTTCTACATGAAAAAATAGAAAAAAATTTGTAGAAAACAAAAATATTGTTTTTCTACATGAAAAGTTGATTTAGTGGGTGTTTTTCTCCTTATCTCAGTGTGGATGGCTTTGGAAGACCACAGATTAGAAGGAAAAGTGCAGAAAATACAATACACATAGGTTTGGGCTAAGCCAAGGAATAAATATAAAAGGGTAATAATAATATTCATAATAAAAGCTCCTATTTATTAGGTGCTTACTATGAAGCAAACACCTGTGACACCTGTTATAAATGATACTAATGATGACTTTATTACACAGGTACTTTTAGATTGAGAACATGTCCACACTGCTCCTTTCTTTACACTCCTGCAGCAGACACAGAAGCGGACTTGCCTCTATGTCTTTGGGACTTGTTATATTTCCTCTTGAAGAAGACTTGAGTTCCTGAATGCTCTGTGCAAGCACTATAGCTTGGGGCAGAAGGGAGTAGGTTTAATTTAGGGAGACTGTTCACCTTGGGTGCATTGGGCTGATACTGAAAACTTCCAAGGGAAGAGATTTAGTAGCAAAGTAAGAATGGGAACTTCTGGCAGTGACCTGATCAAATGAGTTTAAGTTTCAATGATGGGTTAGTAAAACTAGAGAATATGGATTTTTCACTTTGATGGTTTGCAAAGCAGCCCTGTGCACACTGCCCATCTTTAGAGTTGTGTGCTTAACTGTTACAGACTTGATGTGTGACTCTAACAAATGAGACCTTGTTCACAGGTGAGAGGTTATTTTTATACAGGTGAATGGCTGTTTTTATAAGGTATTGGACTTAATAGGAATGAATGAATGCATCCAAAGTATTAGTTTGTGACTTACTGCAACTTTGAGCTATTTAAGCACAGTCATTAAAATATACATGTGGGTGTTGAGATATATTTTAGTAAGCAGGCACTTCTGAGGAAAAGTTTAGGATACCATGAAAAGAAGAAAGATTTTGCATATTTAGAATTTTTAGACATCAAAAAATGAAACAATTATTTGCTACTTTGATCATGTTCTTTTCTGCCCAGTATGTAGGCAGGTGGAGTAAATGGTTTGTGTGTCCTAGAACACTAGTTTGTGAGGTTCTGGGTTTTAAGTAGTAGATAGTAGAGAAGTTGGGTGAAATTCCATTCATTATTTGTGACCAAAGAGGGTCAAAGAGGTGTAATCTGAGGGGCAATTTGATCCAAGAGGCGATCCTTGGCTTCAAGAAACTTGTCCACAGGCTCAAGAGATATCCATCCTCTTTCTGTATGTTTATTGGCCTTGGATTGTTTAGTTACATACATTTGGACCCCTGACCCTAGCTATGGAATTTAGAGTCCTAAATTTGGAAACTAGTCTTTGAAAACTGGTCTTCATTGGCTTCTAAGGGACCCATTGCAAAGGTATTATGACAACTTTATTTCAGAAATCTGTTGAAGATTCCTCTCCAGCTGAGCATTCTCCAGTGGACAAGGACAAAACTTACTCTAAAATGGAGGTTTCATATGGCTAAGAAATTCCATCGCAGCATGAAGAACATAGGAAAAGATCTGTTCAAAAGAGAGTGGATGCTATGTCAATAGATCAACCTATGTTCAATTCAGCTTCTGGAATTTCAGAAACATGGAGAGTAAAGGAGACATGAATATTCAAATCAAGTGGTTTCAATAAGCCACATGAAAAAGGAATGGCATCTCAAGGGAAAAAACAACAACAACATTTGGGAGCTGCTACCACTTCCAAGTTGCAGAAGGCAGACATGCCTCAGTTGACACGGTCTAACTATTCTATATGTGATAATTAAATAATGACAAAATTAGCAGATTCATGAGAGAATCTTTCAATTGTATTAAAACATATAGGTCATGAGCTAGACGACTAGTACTGACTGACCAAAAGGCATTTATTTTTTAAATCTTCTACCTGTAGGAGAGAGGAGTATTACTTCAGCTTTCTTTTTGGACAAAAAGTGAGTCCAAAGAGAAATAGTCCTAAATTTTGGATGTACCTCAAAAAAATGCCTTATTTTTCTTTCTTCTTTTCTTCCAAACATGGACATCTGCTTATCCATCAGCCTGCCCCTGTATTATTGAGGCAAAAAAGGGGGACAGGGCATTTAGGAGAAATTATATGGTAGGGTATTCCCAATTAGATGAGAGAGAGACACCTCTAGATTCCAAAGTATGAAGCCATTTTCCTATTTTTCCTGTCTCCATTTTAACTAAGCTTGGAGGGGCATACACAGACCAAAACAGAGCAAGTGAAAAAAATTCTGTGAAATTCAGCCCAAGGCTGCCTGCTTCTCTTTAAGTTACTGATGCTGAAAAAATAGAACACTGTTGGAAAGAGAAAAGAAAATGTCCATACTATTCAAAGCCATCCATATAAATTAACCATGTTTTTTTCAAAATTCCAATGGCATTCTTCACAGAAATAGAAAAACCAACCTTAAATTTTGTATGAGACTGCAAAAGACAGACAATAGCCAAACCAATCCTGACAAAGAAGAACGAAGCTGTGGGAATCACACTTCTTGATTCCAAGCTATACTGTAAAGCTGAAGTAATTAAAATAGTATGATATTACCATAAGAATAGAGAGACCAATAGAGCAGAATAGGGATCTGCAAATTAAGCCCCCACATATATAATCAACTAATATTTAACAAGAGAGCCAAGAACACCAGGTGCAACTAATGGTTTCTGGGGAAACTGGTAAACACATGGAGAAAAATAAAATTGGACTCCAATCTTATGCCACTCACAAAAATTAACTGGGAATGATTAAAGAGTTAAACAGAAAACCCTATATCATAAAAATTCTAGAAGAAAACATAAGGAAGAATCTCCTCAACATTGGTTGTTGTGATGATTTTTTGGATAGGACATTCAAAGCACAAACAACAAAAGCAAAAAGATGTGGAACTAAACCAAGTGAAAAAACATCACACACACAAAGCTCAGCAAAATAAAAAGACAATCTAAAGAATGGGAGTGAACTTTTATAAACCATACATCAGATGAAGGTTAACACCCAAAATATATACAAAATTTATTTCCCTCAATAACAAGCAATCTGGTTAAGAAATGGACAGAGGAACTAAATAGACAGTATTTCCCTCAAAGAAGACATCAAAAGGGCAAAAAGTACATGAAAAGATGCTTAACATACTGGTGACGATGTGAAGAAAAGGAAACCCCTGTACAATGTTGGTGCAAATGTAATTTGATTCAGCCACTGTGGAAAACAATATGAAGATTTCTCAAAGAACTAAAAACAGAACTACCATAAGATCCAGCCGTTTCACTCCTGGGTATACATCCAGAGGAAAGAAAAACAGGATGTTAAATAGATATCAGCATTCCATGTTCATTGCAGCACTATTCACAATAGTCCAGGCATGAAGACAATCCAGGTGTCCACCAAGAAATGAATGGATAAAAAATTCAACCATTAAAAGGGCATCCTGCCACTTGAGACAACATGAATAAAACTTGACGACATGCTAAGTGAAATAAGTCAGACAGAGAAAAAGAAATACTGTATGGTATCACTTATATGTGGAATCTAAAAAAGTAGACTCATATAAAAAGAGTTAAACAGTGGTAACCAGGGAATCATGGGAAAGAGATAAGATAGATGTCTTAGAGGACACACCTGAAATTAGTAGTAAGTCCTAGAAATCTAACACACAGTAGAGTGAATACAGACAACATTGTTTTATTATAATCATCAAACTTGCTAAGAGACTAGGTATTAATTATTCCCCAAGAAGAAATGATAAGTATGTGACACGATAGGTGTACTAATTATCACTACAATGGCAATGATATTACAATACATAAATGTACTGAATCAACATGTTGGACACTTTGAATTTATAGAATGGTATGTATCAAATACATTCCAATACATTTTTTTAAAAATTTAAACCATTGGCACCTGGGTGGCTCATTCGGTTAAGCTTCTGACTTGGACTCAGGTCATGATCTTGCGGTTCATGGGTTCGAGCCCTGAATCAGGCTCTGAGCTGTCAGCTGTCAGCTCAGAGCCTAGACCCTGCTTTGGATTCTGTGTCTCCCTCTCTCTCTCTCTGCCCCTCCCCTGCTTGTGCTTTCTCTATCTCTCTCTCTCAAAAATAAATAAACATTAAACAGTTTTAAACCATAAATAAATATGTTTTAACATAAGCACCTCTCAGATTGAGAAACATAATGAGACTACGCCTATAACCAAGTAACTGCAAATTATGGTTTAAGGCTAAAATACTTCCAATAAAGGAATTAACTAGAAGCAAATTTTGACACGGCATAATGAGAGTGAAATTTGAAAAAAATAAGCCATTTGTGTGCATATTTAAGTGAGTTGAGAGATCCTAGTAACCAGAATACTCTGGTGGACATTTTTAATGGGTCTAGTTTTGCATAAAAGGCAAGTAGTCCATTCCCTGTAGAATTCAGAAACAACTCAGAAAAAAAAAGTAATTACTTATCTGAACTTTGAAAAGCCTGGAGACATTTGTTCTTGGCCAAACACATAGTAAAACACAAAGCATGGGCAAAAAGAATAACGTTGGGAAACTTTGAAAGGCTGCAGTGAAATGAGAGGACCGATTTCATGAATGTTCTCATAGGTCATACTAAGGAAATTTAACTTTATTTTGAAGACCATGGGGAGTTACCAAAGTGGTTAAGGCAGTAGGAATATAAAATATCAGCAGTGAATAGCTCTGACAGCAGTGTAAAGGACTGATGAAGATAAAGTCTAGAGGCAGACCCAAGAGGGGCGTTATTATGTGGTCCTAGGATGCAAAGTGACAATAGAAAGATGAAAGAGGAGGAATATCTGAGGTTATATATGGGCAATACTAATAGAAATAATATCTCATCCACTGTGACATATTAAGTAAAACTAAATATTGAGGATGGGTTAGTATTCAGGAGATTCTAGGTCAAACTCTTCTACTAATTTCTTTGAAAAGGGAAATTCAAAATATAGAATTGATGGTAGCAGATTTTGCACAGAAATAAAATTAAGTTGGAATTCAGGGAGATAAAGGTGCTAAAATCAATTATTTTGCATTTCCTGTGTGCCAAGGGTCACACTAGAGACCTTGCACAGGTAAGGACATGAAACCCTCCCATTAGCAGTATCAGGTAGGTAGGCATCATCCCACCTGTGCAGATAAGAAAACTGTAAATCAGTTGTTTTAAATGGCTCACCAAGTCTCATTGATCATAAGTATACAACAAAGCTTCTAATCATCTATATACTCACCAGCATGAAACACTGTGGTCCTAATTTAAGAAAAGGTCCTTAAAAACAAAAATGACTCTATTCAGAATAATAGAGTATAGATAAATTCTGTGATTAGAGAGCCAAGTAAAGTGAATATGCAATACAATGTTTTTCTAAGAAATTGAAAATCTGTGAATGAGGTTCCACTGGATCCTTTGAAATACATCCCAACTAAGGAGACTGAGAGAGACGAGGCAAATTTTAAATGGTACATGCAAATTAGAGCTCCCTGCCCCATCTGTGTGACTTAGGTGACCACAAGCAATATCTAAATCTTCCTTATAGCAATTTTCGCATCTTGAAATGGGAACAATCACCATACAGAATTCCTGGTCTAGTTACACTGTTGAGTTTACAAAGTTTATTTAAAGTACTGACAGAGTTTGCTCTCTACAAATATTAAGTAACATTATTAGAGACTAAGAGACAAATGACCTATTTCTTATAAAGTACTCAATTTCAGGGCTTTTGGAAATAGAATCACCTTTCCTTTTTCTAAATTTTGGATTATATAAATTGTACACATTCTCAGATAGCATTCTATAGTAACAAGTAGATGAAAAAGACTGATTCTGAAGCAAAAGTGTAAAAGTAAACAAATATATTCTTTAGGTGAAGACATTAAAAAGTGACAAACATATGGCAAAAATAACCCATAAATAAAAATATATGGGATTGGATACTTTTTCTAATACAAATTAATATATTCTTTTCGACAAAGAAGATGGGCCTGCCTTCTTCTGTTTTCTCTTCCTTTATTCAAACTTTCTTTTATGATACATAAAGATCACAGGAATTAATCAACATTAAAAAAAATCTTGCCACTGCAAGCATTCATTTGTAATTGATAACAGGTTTCTTTTTATGAATTTCATGTTTACCAAGGGCAGTAAAACATGCTTTAAAAAGTAATTCAACCAATCACTTTCATTCTTAGGATAACTTTTTGATTTTACTTCTAGCAGATGTCAATATTTTAGTATCCAGAAACTTGGATATTTGTTCTTAAAATTTAACTCACTGCAGCTGGTGTATTCATCCCAAAGTCTTCAGCCCAATAACATGACAGCTATCATTAGGAGGGTTTCCAGGCAGCCTTGTAACACAATATTTTAGTGCATTTGTATGTTACTTGCTTTGAAGAAAATTGTAGAAGATATTTCTTCCAGGGTTATGCATTTGTAGGATCCATAAAACATTTCAGGTGAATGTTCTTAAAATCTTCCTTAGAAGAGAAAGCAAACATTCACTTAGTAGAAGCTGTCAGGATCAGTTAAATTGAGTGAATAAAATTTTAAAGTGATTAAATATTTATTACACACAATAGAAAGGAGAAAAGTAAAAAGTATATGTGCTTATATGATTGTACAACAAATCAATTTGGGATATTATTAGGGTCACTTAACTCTCTTATTTATTTATTTTTTTACATAATGGAACCCTCACATAATCCTGAACACTATATCTTACTATTGAGAACTCTGCTTGAGATTTTCTGTCAATTGGGAAGAAATGTCAAATGAAGTAGATCTAATTCTCATACATGCAGATATTTAAAAATTGTGTCTTTGTAGAATCTTCTTTTTACTTGATGATTTGATTATAAATCAGTGAGTGGTTATTTTGCCATCTTTTTTATTAATTCATTTAGCAATGATGGAATATCTTTAGTGTCCCACACACTGTTTTCTGCAGACATTCAGATGGATCATGCAGTCGTTATTTCAAGAAACTCACAGTAAGTGGTGGAGATGACTAAATAATACAATACATTGATATCTAGTCCTCACTGCTCTTTGAAAATCTGTGTCACTTTGCATCTGAAATAGTGGCTGTTAAACCATATACAGCTTCCCAACCACTTTGGTTCTGCTTTGTATTGTTGGTCCAGTTTCAGATGGTTCACTTTTTTTTTTTTTTTTTTAAATGTTTTATTTATTTCTAGGAGAGAGAGAGAGACAGCATGAGCAGGGGAGGGTTAGAGAGAGAGAGACACAGACTCTGAAACAGGCTCCAGGCTCTGAGCTGGCAGCCAGCACAGAGCCCGACACGGGTCTCGAACCCACGAACCGCGAGATCATGACCTAAGCGAAAGTCGGACGCTTAACCGACTAAGCCACCCAGGCGCCCCAGATGGTTCACTTTTTACCATACCCTTGGTGAGGAAGTGCTTTGCCATCCACTCTACCCTGTTGGGACTTGGAGACATTTTCTTGACTCATCTTCAGGTATGCTCCAGCCTCACTTTGAACAAACACCAAAGATGCAGGGAAAATCCCTAAAAGAAAACAAAGTCCATAGGGCTCCAATGTCCAAACATGGATTTGGCAGAACTGGTGCTGGGAGAGGCCGAGAAGTCTTGTGAAAGGGTGGGTTTACCTGTAATCTTAGGGCAGGCCTGGTTCTCCAGCCAGAAGAGAAGCCCTTGCAAGGTGTTCTGAGCAAACAGTGCATTTGGAGAGCTCAGAATGTGACTGAAAGTTGGAGTGCCCAGAGTCTGAGGTCATAGGGAAATGAAACAGCATAATAATGATTTAATATATTTTAGAATTTGTTTATATAACCAAAGAAAGTATTCAAGGCAACATGTCTGAAAAAGCAGAAAAATTTGTAGAGCAATCCAGTGAAACATAGGTATATTGTTTTTTGTAAACATAGGGATATTGTTAATAACCAAATTAAATTACAAAATAAATGAACAAAAATGTAAGGCAGCTATTTTCATTTCTAAGTCAATGCTTCTTATTACAAAAAGTCTAAAAATATAGGTGTGCAAATATGTTTAAAATAAGGGTGTACAAATATATTTTCTAGGCAACAAAAAAAGTATTCTATATGGAGTAAAATTGTGATATGTCACTTTAGTTAGTATACATTAAAATATTTAGGCCTGTGTCAGGATGACTCTATTTCTGACAGTTATGTGGTAGATAGAATATTTAAAAATTTACCTTCTGACTGTTTGCTAGTAAATTTTGCAGAGCATATCATCTGTACATCCAAGTACAGAATGATATTTCTGCTGTCATATTTATATTGCTCTGTTTAGATATGGCTAGGAAATAGAAGATGGAGAAGATAAATAGAAGAGAAAAGCACTCATCAGTGACAAAGAAAGAAATACATGGGGCAACAATAACAAGAAAGAATGAAAAGAACTGTTTGATGATGAAAGAAAACAGAGTCAGGCATAACAGGAAATTCAGAAAAAGAGCACTTCTTCCAGGTAATATGCAATGACCAAGTTGTTTACTAATGTGCCCTCTTAAATGAAGCTACACAGAGGTCAATAACAAAATGAAATTACTTGTAGCTTTGAAAAGGTCTACTGGGAAGCAAATAAGTGTTTACAAAACAAAACAAAACAAAACAAAACAAAACAAAACAAAACAAAACCCAAGCCTTGCTTCATGGATATTTTGTCTCATGGTTTTCTCATGACAGCCTGAAAATATATTCAGCTCCTATCTTCTTTTTCAAAAAAGAATGTTTTACCATACCACTGATCACAAACGATATCTTTCAAGCAAAAGGGGTGAGGGCAGCTAAAATATTCCCATCTGTTTCAAAATCTTGTCAAAATGTATCTATGCTACTTCATGGAGTATTTTATAACAAAATCACACCAAAGCATATTTTACATTAGATGGAGCACAGAAGGGCATGGAAAAAATGATAGGCTATGGAGATGTCTACTGTTTGTTTGTTTGTTTGTTTTAACTAGTGAAGGAACCCAAGGTACTGCATTTAATAGAGCTATCTTCAGGAAGATAGACAAATCACTCAACAAACACCAGTATACAACCTGTTGTATGGATTTTTGACTCCCTGGATACTTCTTCCTGGAGGAGGGCTTTCTCTGTATAGTGGTATTCAACTTGGTTATTTGCTTAAATTTACTTGCACTTAGGAAAATTTGTATCAACTGTTTATTTGTTTATGTAGTTTTAATTGAAGTGTAGTTGACATACATCATATTAGTTTCAGGTGTATAACATAGCAATTCAACATTTATATGCATTACTAAGTGATTAATCACTACAATGAATCTAGCTACCATTTGTTGTCATGTGAAGCTTTTCTCTGTTAACTATATACCCTATGCAGTATACTGTATCCCATGTCTTATTTATTTTGTGACCAAAAGTTTGTACTTTTTAATCCCCTTCCCCTATTTTACACGTCCCTCTACCTCCCACTCCCTCTGACAACTATCATATTATTTTCTGTATCTATGAGTCTCTTTCTGTTTTTCAGCTGATCATTTTAAAGAAATAATAATAGTGTCTGTTTTTATTATTTTGAGGAGCTTGTGCATTTAACAGTATGATAGTTTAGCTTTATCTATCTATCTATCTATCTATCTATCTATCTATCTATCTATCTATCTATCTATTTATATTAACTATAGAGTTGTATGTTTGGTGGGTGTCCAGGAAGTTAGGGTGTCTGATTTTGATCTGATCTACTCAGCATACATTCCAGTGGCACTGTGTTCATTTCTCTATTAGTAAATTTGAACAACTGTTTCTAACCCAGAGGGCAAATGTTACTTGTTGAACTTAAGAATGACTGAAATAAGGGGATATAATTGAAAGGAGTAAAGATGAGACTCCTATATACAAATTAATACAAGTCAATATTTAGTCTGAATTTAGCATATATACTGTAGGATTCAAAATTATTCAAATATGGTCAATGATAACACTAAGTACCAGTCTGTGCTTGTGTGTACATATGTATATATGTGTGTATATAAGAAAAAATGTCAATATACTTTTATAATATTTAAAAATGATACTGTAAACCCATGTAGATATCGTAGGGCAAATACTGACAGGAATTCTCTCTTTCAAAAAAAAATTAGAGATGCCTAGGTGGCTCAGTTTGTTAAGCCTCCAACTTCTGCTCAGGTCATAATCTCACTTTTTGTGCATTGGAGCCCTGCATTGGGCCCCACCCTGTCAGCTTGGGATTCTCTCTCCCTCTCTCTCTGTCTCTCCCCAACTTGTGCTTTCTCTCTCTCTAAAAATAAATAAATAAACTTAAAAAATAATAACAGTTCTTACACCATTATCAAGCGAGATTTATTTCAAGGATGCAAAACGAATATGATATTCATATTAACAAAATGAAGGATTAAAAATAGTCCTATGATCATCTCAATGGATGCAGAGAAAGCACATGACAAAATTCAATATCAATTTATGATAAAAACTCTCAACATACTAGGTGTAAAAGGAATGTACCACAACAGGGATGCCTAGGTGGCTCAGTTGGTTAAGCATCTGACTCAACTTTGGCTTAGGTCATGAACTCACAGTTCATGAGCTTCAAGTCCCTCATCAGGCTCTGCACTAGGGATTGGGATTCTCTCTCTCTGCTCTTCCCCTACTCAATTCTCTCACTCCCTCTCTAAATAAATAAATAAATAAACTTAAAAAAAAAAAAGACACACAAAACACCACAACATAAAAAAGGTCATACATGAGAAGCTTCAGCTAACATCATAACTCAATGGTGAAAAGCTGAAAACTTTTCCTCTAAGATCAGGACTACACAAATATGTCCACTCTGTCCATTTTTATTCAATGTAGCATTGGAAAGTCCTAGCCAGAGCCATCAGGAAAAAAAAAAAAGACACTTTTTAATATAGAATTTAATATAGAAAATGCTACACTGAAAATTTCCCACAGAAAATCTGTTAGAACTAATAAATGAATTCAATATACAAAATTAATATTAAAAAAACTGTTGGATAAAAAAACTGTTTCTATACAGTAGCAACTATTTGAAAAGAAAATTAAGAAAACAATTGTACTTAAATTGCATCAAAAGGAATAAAATACCTAGGAATAAAGTTATCCAAGGAGATGAAAGATATGTACAGAGAACTATAAGATAAAATAAATTAAAAATGATATAAATAAATGGAATAAATGGAAACATATTTCATGTTTATGGATTTGGATGAATGGAATAATTTACATTGTTAAATGTCCATACTAATCAAGGCAATTTACAGATTCAGTGCAACACTTATTAAAAAATTCAATGGCCAAGCAACAAAAAATTAATCCAATGGCATTTTTCAACAACATAGAATAAAACAATGTAAAATTTGCATGGAACCACAAAAGATTTCAAATGGCCAAAGCAATCTTGAGAAAGAATAACAAAGATGGAGATATTATATTTCTTGATTTCAAACTATATTAGAAACTATAGTAACCAAAACTGCATGATATTGGCATAAAAACAGACACATGGAAATATAGGCCTAAGTTCCTTGACTTTGGTCTTGTTGATGATTTCTTGGATTTTTTAAAATGTTTTATTTATTTCTGAGAGACAGAGAGAGAGAGAGAGAGAGAGCGTGAACAGGGGCGGGTCAGAGAGAGAGGGAGATACAGAATCTGAAACAGGCTCCAGGCTCTGAGCTAGCTGTCAGCACAGAGCCTAACGCAGGGCTCGAACCCAAAAACTGTGAGATCATGTGAGCTGAAGTCGGGTATTTAACTGACTGAGCCACCCAGGCACCCCAGATGATTTCTTGGATTTGACACCAAAAACAAAGGCAACCAAAGCACGAATTAAAAGTAATACATAAAAATAAAAAGCTTCTGCACACCAAAAGCAACCATCAACAAAATGAAAAAGCAACCTATTGAGTGGGAGAAAATTTTTTGCAAATGATATATCTGAAAAGGGTTAATATCCAAAATATATAAAGAACTCATATAACCAAATAGCAAAAACACAAATAGTCTAATTTAACAAATCTGTGGGAGATATAAAGAGATGTTTTTCTATAGAAGCCATACAGATAGCCAATAAGTATATGAAAAGGTGCTCAACATCACTGATCATCAGGGAAATGCAAATTAAAAACACTATTACTAAAAGTTTATGGGATTGTTATAAAAAAGAGAAGAAATAAAAAGAGAGTTGTCAAAGACGTAAAGGAAAGGGAACTCTTTCTTATGTACTGGTGATGGGAATATAAATTGGTGCAGTTACTATTGAAAATCATATGAAAAGTTCTCAAAAAAGTTTAAAATAGAGTTACCATATGATCTAGCTGTTCCACTTCTGGCTATTTATCCACAATACCTCAAAAACACTTACTTAAAAAGATATATGTTCCTCTATGTTCAATTGCAGGATTATTAGCAATAGCTAAGATAGCAAAATAACCTATGTGTCCACTGATGAATGAATGGGTAAAGAATATGTACTATAAATAGATACAGATGTAGATACATAAGTGGAATACTCATTAGCCATAGAAAAAGGATGAATTATTACCATTTGTAACAACATGAATGGACTTTGAGGGAATTATGCTAAGTAAAATAAGTCAGAGAGAAACATATACATTATGATCTTACTTATACATGAATCTAAAATAAATAAATAAATAAACAAACAAACAGACTTAAGTATGGAAAATAGATTGGTGATTTCCAGAGGTAAGGAGAATTAGATGTATGTACAATGGGTAAAGGGGGTAAAAAAAAACACCAAACTTCCATTTATAAAATTAATAAATCACAGGGATATCATCTACAGCATGGTGACTATTTAATAATACTGTATCTCATATTTGAAAATTGCTGAGAGTAAATCTTAAAAGTTTTCATCACAAGAGAAATATTTTAGCAACATACGGTGATAGATACTAACTAGATTTATTATGGTGATCCTTTTGCAATACATACAAATATGAAATCATTCATTACACTGATTCCCTGAAACTATTATAATGTTATAAATCAATTATACCTCAGTGAGTTTTAAAAAAGATAAAAGACTTTCAGTAAAAAAAAAAAAAAAGGAATACTTGGGAATTATCACAGATTGGGGAAGAGGAAGAAGACAAAATGATTAAATAGCAGAGTAGTATTCTGGAATGGACCTTGAAGCATAAAAAAGAAACATTAGTGTAAAAGGTGACATTCAAATAAAGTGTATACTTTCCTAATCGTATTGTACCAGTGTTAATATAACTTAATATTGACAAATGTTCCATGGTTTTGTAAGATGGCAATATTAAGAGAAACTAGGAGAATGGTATACAGGAACTTTCTATACTATCTTTCCAACACTTAAAATTACTTCAAAATGAAGAAAAGTTTAATAATCATCTTCCATAGTTGAGATTTCTATAATCAAAGATTAAAGTTATTAGAAAAAAGAATAGGAAAAATTGGACTATGACACATTCAGTAATTCCTAATTACCTTTCCACACTACACACAGAATAGGCAAGAGAAGTTCAGAATATTCCTATTAATTGGAGCGTTCAAAATTGTGTTGCAAAAGCAGTACTGATGTATCTGATGAATCTGATTGTGAAATGTTTCTGGTTCCAAATTGCAAAGGAAAAAGAGAAAAAAAAGAGGAAAAAAATATGAAGGGGTCAAAAAATGAAATAATTATTTTTTCCCAGTAGAAATCTTCATTTTGCTTTCTTGGGCAAGATGACTATTTTAAATAGTATTTTACTGAGCAATGTGAGACTCCTATCATCAGGCAGTGATACACTGACTCCTCATTAAGTATCCAGACATTGTTGTTCATAGAGATGATCTTAATTAAAAGGACGCATGTGGATAATAATGCAGTTAAAACCTAATCAATGATTTCAGATTAATAAAATATAGATATATTTATATATTTATAATAAATATTATATAATAAATATAATAAAAATATATATTTATAATAAATACCATATTTTATATTTGAAAATACATAGGTAAATTAATTTCAGATCAATCATTTGACAACTATAACATATCTAACACTCAGACACTTATTGGTATTCTTTTTGTTTATGGAAAATTTGATCAATCTCATGAAAATGGAAAAGAGAAGAATGGAAAATGTTGATAATTTTTCCCCCTAAAGATGTGTCATCACAATTTTTTGAATCTCTGGATTAGTTTTAAAAGATGCTCAAGAAAATGTGAATAACTGACATTTATTTTTTAATAATCTTTGTTTTTATTATGTCATTAATGCATGTCCACTGAGGATCTTTAGATAATAAAAAAATGTTAAAGATGGAATAAATATAGAAAATCTTTTTGCTTAAACAAAACTATCAGCAATTTTCATTGTTTATTATTTCTCAGTAATTTATTCTTTGAACCATATAGTGTTGGTGTTCATGAATATGTATATTAAAGGCTATATTTCCATTCACTGTTTAAAAATGAGACCAAAGGGGTACCAGGGTGGCTCAGTTGGTTAGGTGTCCGATCGGTTCAGGTCATGATCTCACAGCTCATGAATTTGGGCCCCATGTCAGGCTCAGTGTTGATAGCTCAGAGCCTTGAGGCCTGCTTTGGATTCTATGTGTGTCTCTCTCTCTGCCCCTCACTCACTCACACTCTGTCTCTCTCTCTGACAAATAAACAAACATTAAAAATTTTTTAAAAATTAAAAAATAAAAAATTTAAAAAGACCATATTTCTGGAATTTCCTTGTTCATAGAACGTTTTTAAAATAGTTCTTTTAGGGCCGCCTGGGTGGCTTAGTCGGTTAAGCATCCGACTTTCGCTTAGGTCATGATCTTGCAGTTCGTGGGTTCGAGTCCTGCGTCGGGCTCTGTGCTGACTGCCAGCTCAGAGCCTGGAGCCTGTTTCAGTCTGTGTCTCCCTCTCTCTCTGACCCTCCCCTGCTCATGCTGTCTCTCTCTATCTCTCTCTCCTAGAAATAAATAAAACATTAAAAAAATAGTTCTTTTCTATATATACATATAGAGAGATCAAAGAAATATATATGTATATGCACATATATGTATATGTATATGTGTGTATATATATAGAGTATACATATGTATATGTACATATACATATGTATATATAGAGAGAGACAAACAGACAGACAGACAGACAGACAAGAACAAGAGCCAAGAGGCATAGAGAGATTTTACCTGGCTGGCAATCTTCGTAAGTTTTTAAATGTTTGTTGTGTAGAAGTATTACTGTATTATGTCCACATATGAATTTATTTGTTTTATTCTGCTTGCTATTCATTGACCTTCCTGGATAGATTGTAGAAACTTTGTAATTATTACATCTTTGAATATATTTTCATTCATTGCTGTTTCTTCCCTCGAGCTTCCCATTAGATAATTTTAAATCCTTATTCTTTTCTCATTGTCTTTCATGTTTTCCAATTCCCAGGGAATACCAATGCTGCTGATCCAAATATTACTTTGAATAATGAAATCAGTCTTATCTCCTATCTTTTACTTTTATAATTCTTTATGGAATTTTTTAAGGGAAGTGATATACTAATTATGTTTTCATGAAACCTGTACTACCTCCTATAAATCTGTTCATGGTATCATCATATAAGTTAGTCTTTCACTCATTTGGTCCATATAATCAAATAGTTATACCTATAATTCCTTCCAAATTGAAAATATTTTCCTATTTTATTAATTCATATGAATGCTATGTTATTCAGTTTCTTATCTTCTCAGGGCTCCTTCATTAAATAGCTTCTTAAATTATCCCTATAATTTTAATCTAACCCCAACTAATTCAGACTTGTCAATAGCATTATCTCCCAGAATTACAAATATGATTTCACCAAGGCTTAACACCATTCCATTTCTTCCCATTATTGATAAGATCAACAACAACAACAACAAATATGAAATAGGATATCTTGCTTTCTATCTTTTTTTTCCATTTGCTTAAGCTGCCAAAATCATCTCTATAATAACTTCTCTCCAAAAAAATAATCAAGTGAACAAAATGTCACTTCCCTTGAAGTTCTCCCCTTGCCGAATACAAATAGCTTCAGGCAATTCTAACAGGATAAAGTGATTGAGAATCATTGCAGAAATAGAGTGTGGAGAAAGCACATCATTTAAGATTAAGAATTTACCTTTTTGGTTTTCATAAAGGAATGTGTTTTTAAAATAAGTTACAGAATATCCTCATTTCTGCCACTTACTTGGTTTATTACAGGTTTGCCACACTAAAAATCCAGTTAATTGTAAAAGTATCTTAATGAATCACGGCTAAAAATTTATGTACTGGATGATTTTAACATCATATCTATAATGCAATTAATAAATTGATACTTTAGTGTCAAAAAATCTAGCTGACTGTAATCTCAGAGCTGAGATCAACTCTGTCAGTCATCATTAAACCAATTCAACTTGGAAAATTTCCCATCCTGAACTAATTTCTTATTACTATGAAAGGAAGTTCTTATGTTGATCCAATTTAAGAGTGCATAGATTAAACTCATTATATGATAGCTCTTTTCCTAAAAACAACTTCACATTTGAACTATGTCTTATATGGTTGTAATTTTTACTTTTATTAGCTAGTTGTACTTTTGTACTAGAATGTTTATTCTTCTTTGTTTTCCTTTGATATCATGACTTTTTCAAAAGAATAACCTGGGGTAATCCCTATTTAAATGCCCGCTGTAATTAGCACATTGAAATATAATTTGAAAAGAGCTAAGAGCCATTGAAATATTATACATGGATAGAATATAATGCATAAAAATTAAGGAAATGAGGGCACCTGGTTGGCTCAGTCAATAGAGCATGTGGCTCTTGATAGGAGTTATGAGTTTAAGCTCCATCTTCGGTGTAGAGTTTACCTAAAAAAAATAAAGGAAACAACAAACACATAGAAAATAATGTGTTGTTCATGGAAGACAAATAAGAAGATAGAATTATTGGACATGTCCCAGGCAATAGGGACGTACAAGTGGATAAAGAATAAAAAATAGTGCTTGTCTTGCTAATTTAGAGGTGATTTTATATTGGGCACATAGTTGAAGAAAGTGTTTTTTACATTTTCTTCTTAAAATATGATTCTATAAATCCATAAAAGGTATAGTTATTCTTAATAATCTTGTTTTTAAAGTATTTTTAGAGCATTATTTTATAGGCGGTCCCTCTCACTCAATCCCTAGTGGGTAACTTTTCCCCTTCACTACTGTTAATTTTTTTTTTAATGTTTATTTTTGAGAGTGAGACAGAGACAGAGGGCAAGCAGGGGAGGGCCAGAGAGAAGAGGGAGATCCGGAATACAAAGCAGGCTCCAGGCTTTGAGTTGTCAGCACAGAGCCCGATGTGGGACTCTAACTCAGGGACTGTGAGATCATGATTTGAGCCGAAGTCAGATGCTTAACTGATGAGCCACCCAGGTCCCCCAACTATGGTCATTCTTTAGATTAATCCATCTTAATTTCTCAGCTAGAATGTTGCTATAAGCCTGTTCACTGTTCTTGCCAAACTGCATCCATTATTCTCACTGGTGTCAACATTACATTTCTCAAACAGAAATCTAAATTGTACTGTGTCTGTATCCACCAACCTATGATATAATTTCTGTTATGTAGAAGATCATATCTAAACTCCTTGACCTGTTATTTAAGGCTCCTTAATATTTGGCCTAACGTATAATTCAATCTTATTATCCTGCCACTTCCTACTCTGTCGTACTGGTAGTGAACTTCTTGCTGTTCTTTGATGATGTTATCCATGCCTCTTCTTTGGTGTACTTATTGTCTCTACTTATATCTCCCTCCTCCCTTTATCCGTCATCATTTACAATTTAGTTTAAACGTCATTTACTCTCCAATGCATTTTATTACCACGAAAGACAGCAAAAGAGAACATTTTCACCTTCTATGTTTTCATGACATTTTTATGTCTCTCTGTCTGTGTCTCTCTGTCTTCTGTCTCTCTCCCTCTTTGCATGTTGAACTAAAAATATAGGTTCTCATGCTATGTAAAATATTATTAACTTGTGTAAGATATAACTTGAGTTTAACAATATTATGTATGGAAGCTTCCTCATGTTTTATTTCTACCACAGCAAATGGGAAAATATGCTTTATACTCTTTAGTTTCAAACAAATATAATTTGATTAAAATTAATTAATCTTGTTAAATCTCATTATTTGTATAATTTTCCAATTTATTTTTAGATTCAATTATATAATGTCATATAATATAGGATGTAGAAAATTTATAGCATTTACATCCTTCTGAAATTAATGTAAATTATGGAATCCTTAATTTTTCCCTTTTTATACATGAGTTTCTTGAGATTATATCTATTTCTTGATCATAACTGATCTAGGTGTTAAAGTATAGTAGCTCTTAAAGTGCTTGGCACATAGTAGAAAATCAGTAAATATGCACTGAATTTACTTGAATTAATCTCTCTGAAAGGACCAACAATTTGCATATTAATATAAACAGAACGGATAGTTGTCATCTCCTTCAAAAAGCATGGCTTAAGATTTTGCTGCCATTGAAAATATATTTATATTTATATGTAAGGAACTTTTGGCTTATCAGAGCATGTCATGATTTTATAATTGAAGTGAAAAGTCAATAGGAATTAGATTCATTTACAGAAAAGTGTACCTTTCAGAAAATGTTAAAGAAACCACTTTTTCGTTAAGTGATAAACAATTCACGAGTTAGTGCTTTCATCTGACTTACACATTCACACTTTCCTCTATCCTCACAGCAAAGTAATAACAGTAGGTTTGTAGCACAAGATATAGGAAAACATTCTATTCAATAATTTATTTCACAGCTACTCCAAACTCTTTAATAATTAAGTGTAATCTGGGGGTGTCTGGGTGGCTCCAGTCGGTTAAGCAGTCGACTTCAGCTCAGGTCATGATCTCACCATTAGTGAGCTCAAGCCTCCCATCGGGCCCTGTGTTGACAGCTCAGAGCCCAGAGCCTGCTTAGGATTCTGGGTCTCCCCCTCTTTCGGCCCCTCCCCTGCTCTCATTCTGTCTCTGTCTCTCTGTCTTTCAAAAATAAATAAACATAAAAAAATAATTAAGTGTAACCTTATATTATAATTTTTTCCCATCTTTTTTTTTTTTTTTTGGATGGGGAAAGGGAAATGAGACTGCTCTTTATTGGATACCTGCTTTAAGAGGGGCTCTATGCTTAGAGCTCAGTGAATTCTTACACGAATTTTCTGCTACAGACATTATAGTCCTTATTCCATAGAAGAGAAAATTGAGAATTGGAAAAATTAATTTTAGTTCAACAGTTGTGATACCCCATATTTGTTAGTTTTGATGTTTCCCTTCCCTTCTCTTTCCTTTCAGCCACTCAAAACTTCTAAGTCAAACACAGACAAACACTTTGTTACCTATTTAAAAATGTGCATTTCCATGAGCTCAGTGGTTAGCTCTTTTTCTCTCTTCTACATCTGGTAAAAACCTATTTATCTTTCAAAATTTATCTCAGATGTTACTTCTTTATAAAACCTTCCTTTGTTTAACCGGGCAAAAGTAATTTGTTCCCTTTTTTTTTTTTTTTAACCTTCCCATAAAAAAAAATACACGTACTTATAGTAAACCCTTTAAAATTTTTAATAGAATTTGTTTTGGCAGCTTATCTTCTCTACTAGATTGTAAGTTACTTGAGAACAATGCCTTTATACTAGTTTTCTTTGCTTTACTCCAATCTGTCAACAAAGATTCCAGAACTAAAGAATCAAAATGAGTGTAAATCAAAGAATCAAAATGATACCAATCAAAGACTCCAAGATTAAAGAATCAAAATGAGTATAAATAAAGCACCATATTCTAGCTCTTAAATATCTTTTGATAAACTAGCAATATTTTGGTTATTTTTAATTTGAATGTTGATTTAACTCATTTGAAATAATTGAGAATGGAAATACTCCCTCCTTCATCACCCTCTCCTATAGTGTGGCCATATTGTGTGGAATTATTCCCAGTAGGCTATATCATATAGTGTTGGCCAGGTTAAAGATGTGCTGCACTAAAAATGTTAACACCAGAGGCGCCTGGGTGGCTCAGTCGTTAAGCTCTGACTTTGGCTCAGGTCATGATCTCATGGTTCGTGGGTTCGAGCCCCGCATCGGGCTCTGTGCTGACAGCCAGCTCAGAGTCTGGAACCTGTTTCAGATTCTGTGTCTCCCTCTCTCTCTCTGACCCTCCCCTGCTCACACTCTATCCCTCAGAAATAAATAAGAGGAAAAAAAATGTCAACACCAGGTCCAGTCTCTTACGGTTTTAATTTTACATATCCATCTATCTATGTATAAGAACAAGCTCATAAGGGGCTCTTGTACAGGGCAGATCCCATAAGGCATCACAGAAGCTAGGTACCAGTCTATTATCAGGTGTATTTTCTTTGCTATTTGAATGATCAACATAATACTCTACTTTGTCATCCTTTTAAATATCCATAATCATATTCTCATAAAAATATTTCTAAATGGATTCTGATTATCTTACTTGGTGAACAAAATCATATTTGATGATACATGTATTATTTTAAACTTCATTTTAGGGTAAACATAAATGATTGTGTGTTACTTTTTCAGCAGGTTTTCTGCCCATATTTTTCGTTCTTTCTAGAAGGCTTTTTAAGCCTTGAGGGCTCAAGTGCTGACTTTAACTAATCTTTGAAACTTGTTTACTGGTGTTGATAATGGCATTGGGATTTATATGCTTTTTGGCCAGTGGATGGGATTCACAAATCACCTTTAGGTTCCTTCAGTAATAGGCAAACCTACATTGCATTTTCTCTCTTGACATCAACAATTGGCTGGTGCCAATATTCTATTGCCTCCTTTTAAATTAGACTCTGGATTTTGTGCTGCCACGTGGAACCACTTTAGGAAAAAAGAGAGGCTGAGTGAGATGCTGTGTGAGGCTGCCATTTGATGAAAAAGTTGGAGGATGGTTTGAATATGGATGAAAGAAATTGTTTGCTTTGGTGAGGTTTTTACCAAGTAAATATAGAACAACTTAAAAACAGGAAGAAAAACCTTGATAATGTTATTTTTATTTTATTTTTTTCTGCAAGCACTGAAAAGCAAGAGAAATATTGGCAACCTAAGCAATATTTTAATGTGGTTTTAAAAGCTGCATAATGACATATTACCTTTCTGTAATCTAAATTTCAAAGGGCTGTAATGATTCAAAATTGTAATCAGGTGTTCAGAGTCAGTTTCCCTGGGATTTTACCCCAATAAAAACAAATTCATTGGAACATGCTAGAAAAAAATGTTTAAAAAAGTTTTAAGGACTCTTTTTTCCCTGTCTTCAAAGTAATGTTTTTACTACCACAGAGACACAAGAAAGAGGGCGGTGGTGGTTAATCTTCCTGGTTAGAAGAGAAATCTATAACTGAATGACTTATAGAATTAAAATTTTTTATGCACATACAGAAGTGAAAACAGATCATTCTCCATTCATTTAATTGAGCATTTTGTTTATAAGTATCATTTTAAGATAAATGATTTTGTAACAGATATGTAGTCTAATGAGCAAGTTAGAATTAAAAGCTTCATTTTACAGGGTACATTATCAAGTTAATACCGGCTTTGCTCACCTAAATGACTGTTTGGACCCAGAACCCAACTTCACTATGTGTACAGACCAGCACTAGAGGAAGCCCAAAGTGATGAGAAGGTGATAGGTGAGTGTTCAAGTCTGATTTGGTGCCTAGAACACTACACAGCATGCAGGAAGAAGACAAAATGCCAGAGGAGGAAAGATAAAGCCTCAGAACCAGTTAAGCAGAAATCATCAGGGAAGTCCATCAAAGGAAATAGGGTTCTGACTGGCAGATTCGTGATATAAAAGCAGTTTTCCAGAAACTGGCTAGAGCAAGCTCAGACAACACCCTAATAATCAACAGCAGCAACAGCAGCAAAGGTGATGTAAATAATTATGACCGCCATTAAGAGAGACAGTCCTCTCTTAGAGGGAACTCCACGTGCTATCTACATTTAATCTGTAAACTGCACTTGTGAGATAGGCATGGTTTGTCCAACTACACAGCTTGTAATCAGTGAAGCTGGTGTTCCACTCTATTTCATTAGGTCTCTGAGAAGTCAGAGACAGAAAATATGCCAAGAGCATTTTTAACTGTATTAGATCACAAGCTGTGATTAAACTGTGGAAATGGTTTCTATATATCTCTATGTCTACCTGTAATATAATGGGAAATTTGTACTGTTAATTTTAACTCAACTAAGTCAGTCACTTTCAAAATTATTTTTAGCAGGACTAATAATATTTAAACAATTTTTAATGTATATTTATTTTTGAGAGAAACAGAGACAGAGTGCGAGCCAGGGGTGGGGGGTGTGAGTGGGGGTGGGGGCAGGGAGAGCCGGAGACACAGAATCCAAAGCAGGCTCCAGGCTCTGAACTGTCACCTCAGAGCCCTACAATGGGCTCAAACTCACAAGTGGTGACATCATGACCTAAGCTGAAGTCAGACGCTTAACTAAATGAGCCACTCAGGTGCCCCAAATCATTTTAATTAATGAAATAAATATTTTGGTTCTCTAGTTTCTGAGCCACCACATTTTTGTCTCCATCCCCACAGCCTAAGGATCCTGTAAGCTTTTTTTTTCTGAAATCAGTAAAAAAAATACTCAACTACCATTTATAACTTAATTATCTATGGGTATAATATATACAGGTTTCACTAAGAGTGAGGCACAGGTCTATTTGCCTTGTCAGTGGATTCTCTGGCCTCTAGCATATATTTCCTGACTTTTCCTTTCTCTCTTTTTAACCCAAACAGGAGCTAGACAGGCAGCTATGCATAATTATAGTAGATATCTTAAAAATATTTTACAGGATTTCAGATGCATTACCAGCACTATCTTTGACTTAAAAAAAAGCTATAGTATTTATCAATGAATTTATATTACCAAATACCCTGTTTCTTTTTCAAATTTCACACTGCACACATGAGTGCCTTTGCATTGGCATGTAGTTTGTTTTATTTGGAAGGATGGGTTTACAGGTAAATGGAAGAAGAACCAGATCCTGTATTTATTAACAAGGTAGAACTACTTTGATCATCGCAGGGTTCATTTTCTTGCTAAACCCTGGTTTATTCAGAGACATTTAAAAACAGTTTAGATCTTCTCATGGTGACATAACTGATCTTAGTGGTAGAACTGATAATATCCAGTAAGTGGTATAAAGAATTGTTTGGCTCAATACATTTTTATGAAACCAAGTCCTTCCTTATATTTTAGTTCCTGCCATTCTTCTGTTCTACCAATTTGTCCCGTAAGCTTCCATCTATTTTGATTTGCTCATCTTCACTTTGACTGTCTTGTTATAGTTTAACTTAAAATGCTCCCACAATCTTTAAAAATATTATTAATGCTCCCACATTCTTCAAATCTCCAAATTAAAAAAAATGGTCACATGTGATTTCTCTCTATCTCTCTTTTCTATATTAAAGTTTTCTTATACTTTTTATTTATTTGCTTGTTTATTTATTTATTTATTGAATCTTACACTTTTAATGTTTGGTGTTTTTTTGCCATTTGTCTCTCTTTATGTTTCAATTTTTTTATCCCCCATAGCAAAAGATCATACATAAGAGTCATTTTAATAAATATCAATTCATAATATAATATATCAATAATTAGATATATTAACATTCAAATTAAAATAAATAATATTTAACATATTCAATGTATATTATTTCTCTCCATTGAAAATTAATAGATTTTATTAGGAATATAGCTTCTTTAATTTTGTGGATGCTGAGTTAACATTGTCATTTAACATTAAATTGTTTATATCCACTCCAATTATTCAGCTTTGCATTTAATTTGACTCCCCACCTGTTCTCAGCTAGAGTTTTAGCTACTGTCACTTTAAAAATTGTGATCTGTGTATGAATGAAAAAGAACTCAGAAGCCAAAGGCATGATAGCACACCATTCTAGTAGGAAAATAGTTATATTCTAAATAATCCCTTTTCTATTTTATAAAATTTCCATATCTTCTTATGTGTAAGTTTGAAGGGTATGTCATAGGTTTACTTATTCTTTCTACTTTTTAATATAATTAAATCACTTGAATATCATTATCATGAAGGGAACCATGAAAAGAATGGGAGTAAATTAAGAAATAAATCTCTCTTCATCTTCCTTCCAGTTATAAACTTTTATCCCTTTGTTTCTAATGTGTGTGTGTGTGTGTGTGTGTGTGTGTGTGTGTATTCGCTTTCATTTTATCCACTATAAGCTGTGTCTTTCATGTAATGGATGCTTACTGTGTGATTATAGAATTCTTCTCAGATTTATAGCACATGTGACTTAGCAAAAGCAACTGCACTATTCCCTGGGTCTGAAACACTATTATTTCCAAGACAGTAATGTTTTGTTCCCAAATGACTGCTTACTACCATAAAGAAAGTGGCAAAGAAAGAGATTATTTTGAAAAAAATTCAATCAAATGTGAACATCAAGTTTATCAAGTCCTCAAAGAATGATAGACTCAACTACCAACTTTAAAGATTACACAGCTGTTTATTAAACATGTACTGCCTGATACCTTTATCTACATTATTTCTATTGTCAGAAAACACTCCTGGAGGGTAAATAGTATTCTCTTCCTCATACAGATAAGTAAAATGAAGTTAGTTTGAAGAAATTCCAAGTGTATACAACACAAAAATGCAAATGCTTTCCTCATGCCATGTTCTGATTAGAATTAATGGTCTACATTTTTCTAAGATAAAACAAAAACTATAAAAGTTTAAAACCTAATGAATCCCTTTAATATACATGAATGCCCAAAGAAAAAAGTTTTCTAGTCTCAGTAAGATACTTTGTTATTATTCACAGTGAATGTTTTATATATGGAATCTCCATAATGCCAAACTATTTGAGAGCCATAAAAGTTCTTTTTTTTCTACTTTATCACCCCTTTCCTAAGGCAACAGGAAGCTTTGTTCACTAAATAGTGGAAGTGCTTGTTGTACAAAGAATTATGAGTTTGAAAGAAACATAAGATAAATCTTTTAAAATACTATGTTTCCTGTTAGGGAATAGGAAAAACTAAAACTGGGTGTGAAAACAGAAAACTTGGTCTTCCATATCTGTCATTAAAAATGCCAATTTGCATAATGATAATCTCTAAATTTCCACAAAACCAAAAGAGACATAACCATTACTTTTCTCCATCCATATGTAGTTATTATTCTGTTTCCTCCCCACTTCCCAGGTACTTCTTTCCTACAGAGCATTTTAAGATTATAATATTAAGATTATAATAATTTTATATATGTGTCTATCACTTATTTTTATTCCTTTCAGTGCAATCTATAAGTCTCATGATTTTAGGAAGTTTGTCTTTCTCATTACTATGACCTCAGTGTCTAGAAAAGTGCTAGGACATCGCTTCTCAGCCTTTTGGCTAAGATCAAGTGTAGAAAAGTGCTAAGACAGTAATCAGAAGTAGTTTTTCCATGCAAAACTAGTACTCTTTCCCTCATACATATGACCCTAAAGTCAGAGTAGTTTATGGATATTTCATCCAGATGCTTCTTCTCATTATTTTATTTTGCTATTCCGTATCTACTGTCTACCCTTTAGTAGAGTTCCCCATCAATCAAGACTTTACTGAGATAGACAGCAGCAACAGATTCCCCAGTTATCTGCCTTCTAAGTAGATTCAGCCATTGGGAGGCCTCACAAGAGATTCAAGGTTGTATAAAATGTGAAGGCAGAGTTTAATTACCACAAGTTCCTCTTAGTCATGTTGTTGAAACACAGTTTCTTCAGGTGGCTCATTTTACAGAGCTATTCAAGATTCTGATAACCTGAGCTTCTCCTTTGATTTCCTAGGTCTAGGATAGAAACTGTTCCTTCTGTAGTTACCCCTAAGGCTCTATGCTATTCCTTGTAGTTTCTACCTTTATCTTTGAAAATGAACCCTTTACTACACTCCCTTCAAGTTACCTGATTTGAGTGCATCACATATTCCTTGACAGATCCTAACTATGTCACTGAACCTCAGTTTTCTCATCTAATAAATACAAAGCCTTGGTCAGATAATCTATGAAGACACATCTTGCTCAGAATTCTCTTTGATTCTTATGATGAGTACCATCTAAGTCAAGGGGTAGAGAAAATGTCAACCAACATAAGGACATATGGGTATAAACCAGAGAAAAAATGATGTTTCAGTACTAGCTGTGAAAAATAAAATCATGAAAGCCATGTTCTGTTATTAATTATTTAAAAAAGCAAGGCCAGTGGCAAACCTTGTCAAATGGTCAACCATATTGAATCTACAAATTATTCTAGATAAACAAGATCTTAGGGGTTGATCTGAGTTATTCACTGGAGTATTATTTGAATGATCCTTTTAATTCTATTATATTTATCTATCAGTTATTTATTTCATATCAGTATTGATATAAGGAAGAATTTAGTTTTTTATAACTCTAAAGTAATCTTTCATAATTTTGTGCCTTCAAGGTTTCCTTGGTGTTCTAATAATCTTCTAACTTAATTTCCACATGGCATCTAAATTATTTGTGGACTCAAATGTGTATATATGTTTTAAAAACACATAAAAATATATTCACACAGACACACACACACACACACACACACACACACACACACACACACCTTCTCCACATTTAAAAAATAAATTTCTGCTCTATAAACAAAAGAGATTTAAAGGGCACCTGGGTGGCTCAGTCAGTTAAGCATACGACTTCCACTCAGATCATGATTTCATGGTTCATGGGTTTAAGCCCCACATCGGGCTCTGCTGACAACTCAGAGCCTGGAGCCTACTTCAGATTCTGTGTCTCTCACTCTCTCTTTCCCTCCCCCAATTGCGCTTGCTCACTCTCTCTCTCTCTCAAAAATAAATAAACATTAAAAAAAATATTTAAGAAGCTTTTTATTAGCAACATTAAATCTTATTATGTGTAGAAGTTATTTCTTAGTATCAAAAATAGGATGTTTGGAAAATTAAAAAAAACATTCTACTTTTTTTTACATAATTCAATTATCTTCTTAAATGTTTAGTAAAAGTTTGGAAATTTACACTGGTTGGAGGTACTTCACCTTAGGTAGCGTACTTAAAATCTCCCTGCCTCATTTACCATATTCAAAAAAAGTAATAATGATAACGCACAAAAGTGTATTATGGGGATTGATTGGATTGATTGCAGTTATATGTGTGCAATACCTGACAAATAGTAAGTTCTATTTAAATGTTAGCTGTTATTGTTGTTTGTGTTATTGTTTATTTATATTTTCTAAGTCTCTAGAGGAAGAATATGTTGTTTTTGTAAAAAGAAAGAAAACATTTAAAAGCTAGTCTTTTTCTTCAGACTTTGAAATTCTTTTTTTTCTTTTAAATTGAAATACAGTTGACATACCATATCCTAAAAGTTTCACCTATACATCATAGTGATTTGTTGTTTTTATATATTATGAAACAATCCCCATGATAAGTCTAGTTGATATTCTTTAAGTCAAGGTGACACTGAAAATTTAGAATGTTTAAATTTGCTTAGACCAAATAGATCTATCCCTTTTTTCTAAAGAGACAAAAACAATGAATTCCCTTCCATTTACAAAGTTTTCTCCATGTGAATTTTTAGAGAAACATACTCCACAATTTGGAACTGGAGGACTGAAAAGTACATAATGTATATTACAGAACATTGTCTCTTTTTTTTAAATTTTTAATGTTTATTTATTTCTGAGAGAGAGTGAGAGCAGGAGAGGGGCAGAGAGAGAGGGAGACACAGAATCTGAAGCAGGCTCCAGGCTCTGTGCTGACAGTACAGAGCCATATGCAGGGCTTAAACTCATGAACCACAAAATCATGAGCTGAAGTCGGATGCTCAAACTGACTGAGCCACCCAGATGCCCCAATACAACATTTTCAAGTCTTAAGATACAATGAACTCATGAACATTATATAAGTGGCAATTGCAAAACCAAGATCACTCAACCATCACATGGTAAAAACATTTTTTAACCAGTTTAATGTTTTGACTACATGATTCATATTTCAATTAATTGGGTTTTTTTTTCTACAGGTATCTTCATTCATTTTCAGAACTGCTAACATCAATTGAATATTTTGATCATCATTGATTTACTCAACAAATATGAGTGCATATTTACATGCTATTCACAAAGCTAAAGTCTTACCTTAGAAGCAATATTCTGTAAACATAGAAAACTAGATCATCCTCTGTAAGTGACTATCTATGTTAATTGGATGCATGTACCTGCTATACAAACACTGAGTTGCTGATTACTAAGGAGGGCTGACATAGGTTTATCTCGTTACTTGTGCACTTAATGTACAATCTGCCAGGAACAGAGACTAACTCTGGGTTTCCATTATAGCACCATTTCTAAAGGAGACCAACTGGCCACTTGAGTATAACTTGACTTTATTTAGCTCTTTCCGCAATGGAAGGACATAACCTTTAGTTGCTAGCAAAGAGATGGCAAAATGAATTTTAGTGCACATACTTTGGACCTCTTATAAGCTATAGCTACTCAATGTAAGACCAAATAACATCAATTTTATTAGTCTATTAAAAGTAATAGAGTTATAGGAGCACTTGGGTGGCTGAGTTGGTTAAGTACCTCACTCTTAATTTTAGCTCAGGTCATAATCTCCTGGTTTGTGAGTTCAAGGCCTGCATTGGGCTCTGCACTGGCAGTGTGGAGCCTTCTGGGAGTTCTCACTCTCCCTCTCTCTCTGCTCTTCCCATGATTGCACCTTCTCTCTCAACATAAATAAATAAACCTGAACAAATAAAAATAATAGAGTATATCTCTCTCAAAATAAATAAATAAACCATAAAATTTTGAAAAAATTAAAACTAGAACTACCCTATGATTCAATAATTGAACTACAGGACATTGACCCAAAGAATACAAAACCATTAATTTGAAGGGATATATGCACTCCTATGTTTATTGCGGTGTTATTTACAATAGCCAATTATAGAAGCAGCCTAATGCCTATTAATAGATTACTCCTAAAGAGAAATAAAGATATTATATATCTTTATATATATATATACATACACACACACAATGGAATACTACTCAGTGATAAAAATAATGAAATCTTGCCATTTGCAACAACATGAGTGGGTCTAGAGACTATAATGCTAAGTGAAATTAGCCAGTCAGAGAAAGAAAAACATCATATGATTTTACTCAGATGGGGAATTTAAGAAACAAACTAAATGAACAAAGGAAAAAAAAAAAAAAAAGAGACAAGCCAAAGAATAGACTCTTAAGTATAGAGAATAAACAGAGGATTACTAGAGGAGAGGTGGTTGGGATGATGGGTGAAATATGTGAAGGGGATTAAGAGTACACTTATCTTGATGAGCCCTGAGTAATATATGGAATTGTTGAATTGCTCTATTGTGTACCAGAAACTAATACAACACTGTGTGTTAACTATACTGGAATTTGAAGATTTGAAGAGATTTTTATATGATTCATAACATAACATATAGAAATGTTCATTATGTTGCATACCTGAAATGGATATAAAATCATGTATCAACTATACTCAAAAATTTCTCTTTGCAGTTTTAAAATAAATTATATTTACCAATAGATAAACTCATTTTTTAAAAATCACCATCCACCTGTAGGAAAGATGCACTTCCAATACAATTTTGGTTTTTTCTTTAACAAGCATTTTTTTAAGCATTTATAATAATTATGCTGTCATAATCAAGTGTGTACTACTATTACTTTTAATTACAAATCAAGCCTTAGTAAATAACACTTAAGCCTACAAATAAAAAAATCGATTTTGGTCCACTTATAATAAATCAGAACACATGTGGAGATTTTCTTTTTCCATTAGTGGTCACTATTTCACAGAAAACATAAAACCCAAAGTCCAAGGAATAGAGATATATATAATTTGGACTTCTGATAAAGAGAAAATAAATGTATCACAATCTACTTCTAAAGTTATTATCCAAGTGCATAGTGAGCTACCCACTGAAAAAGAAAAATTCCTGAAACTTTATTGTTTTTACAGTAATAAGTATGGAGGGGAATGAGAACAAAGGAAAATGTAGGTCAGATATTACTTTTTTTCTGAAAATCTAAATGCAAAACATGGGACTGATATTACTATCTCTTTAAAAACAGTGCTTCATTTTTACAAACATAAAAGTTTCTACTAAGTTTTGAAAATGCAATCACTTATAAGATTGTTTTCTTTTAGAAAAGTTGGAAAATAAGAAAGTACAAATTTAATTCCAGAGAGTAAAAATTATGTATCTTACTTTTAAGAAAAAAGTAGTTAAATGGAATAATGCTCATCTCATGCTCTTTGTGGGTATTGTGAATAAAATCTTGGGAAACAGTGTCTGTATTGATAACCATGGACATAAATGGAGGCTCTGTTTTGGTGTAGAAGATACAACATGGATAATTCTGGCATTTGTGTGTAAATTCTCTATTCTTTCTCTGAGGGGAGATAAATGTACGTGGAAAATTACAACAGACGTCTAATACAAATGAGGCAAATAGCTACTGAAGGGAACCTGAATGAAGGCATAATGAGACACTGTCAGGAACACTGGAACTGAATGAAATTATGCAGTGGTGTGAAAACTGGCCTGTGTGTCAGAGAGTTCACATAATTTACTTGAGCAGAGCTATATATGAACAAATATTTATTAGAACAAAATACTAATGCAGTTCAGACTGCATTAGTAAGTGCTAAGAGGAAACTCAGTAGGAGAATTATGATTTTAGTTGGGTTAATTAGAAGAGAATTCCGAGTAGATGGGTTTTTAGAATAATTTTATAGCTGGACTGAGGAAAATAAAATCAGAAGGCTAAAAAATAAAGTAGGCTATTTCTGTTGGTTCCCTGAAGCAAGGGCAAAGAAACTGAAGGTCCTTAGTACTGATGGCATCACAACAATCGTAGCTAATACTGAGACCAAATATACCTTCTTTTCCTTATGCTATATAATACTAGAAACAGGTGTGATTTCCTCATTCCATGCTAAAATAGTAATGGCAACAGACAAATATGGCTGAGTGTTTTGATTTAAGTAATATTTGCTCCTGTAAGATAATTGACCAACTAAACTCGTTTATCTACCAAAAATAACAGATCGCTTATCAAGACTTCTCCAGGAACCACATCTTACCGTGTACAGAAATCCAAAATTGTTATGCACTATGTATGCCCAATTTGAATCAGCTCTCTCTTTTGCAAATTTCACCATAAAATCACAATCTTAGATATAAAATCCTGGGACATCTCCTTTACATCCACATTTTAATAAACTCAGTTTTATTTGTTTAACAGCTTTTTCTGGAGCATTTTGGGGAATGTAAGGTCAGTAATCTGAGACTAGGCAAATTATCTTGTTAATAATTTTGTTGGTAAACCACCATATTCTAAGAAGGAAAACAAAACAAAAATTAATGAAAAAGGAAACCAAATAACTTTCCATAATCTTTCTAGTTACTTAATAGTTCAACATGATACAAACATTTGCTTGAGGCTACCCGTAATTCAAACAAAAATAGTTGTTTCATATTTGTATTATCTACTCTCAGAAATGAAGACATTTAGTAGAAGAGGAAAACAGAATATGGAAATAATGAAAGGAAAAATGCAAGACATTACAGAGATGGCTATCTATAAGGCTGACCAACTACTAAAACTATTGCCATATTTTACACTCCTAGTACATTAACACACAAGTTTTAAAAGATAGTATATTTAAAATTTACTTTTATGTCATGCGAGACAAGAAAGGACTCCATGTGGAAATTACATGTTTGGTGAGATAAAAAGAACCAGTCCCTGAGTGCCAGTAGTACTTACAGCTGTGGCTCATTATACCACAAGTTTTATTCTCTAGTCATATAATGTCTCAAATATGAGGAAATAAACAACTGAAATCAGAAGGAACCAATATTAACATCCTAGTGATAGTTGCCCAGGTTAATTCACAATATAAATACCCCTTAAATTTTATATTTCTACTTTTACAAATTGCTGATATTTTATCTGTTTAGACATATTAATACTACATATGTTTAAAAGACCATTTGCTCTATATTTAAAAACGAGGAAGCTAGACCAACTTGAACTCTAAACTTCATGCTCACACAAGACAAAGAAACTAGTTGAGGCACTAGAACTTCACTCGGGCAACTCTCTATTTTATTATCTTCCAAGCAGCAGAAGCTAGTTAATTTCTACGTTACCACCCCATTATTAAAAGCACCCAGGTAACTGCTTCTGGGTCCACTTCCCTCCATATGACTTCGTGATTCTGTTCATTTACTTACAGAATATCTTCAAGTCAATCCCTGTGTTCAAGTATCTGATTCGTTTAAGTGATCATAATTTGTTAGTGCTTACAGATATTATGGAAGTAGTTAATATAAATGATATTTTGACAAAACAGCTTATATAGCTTTCTACAGATAGCATTCCAATGAACTTAAATAAAACACGCTTAGTAAGAACTAACACGAACAATATACAACCATGTGAGATCCATAATTACACTTATCATGGGAGGTAAGACCAACTAGGGAGAGCAGAACACTAAGGAAATAAATCCTAAGAATAACAGTAAACATTGAATAGATGCATCCTTCCAAGGACTTAACTACCCGGTTCAAATCTGATCAGTCTGATTGGATGAAGGCGATCTAGTATTCTGCCACATAATGCCTAGGTGACCAACCTATGCTAATATGAATTCTTTCTGGAGAAACAAAACATCATCTGGATATTATGTTTGCTTCATTTGTTTTGTACACAGTCTGTACCTGTTTAGCTTTTGGATCTCCTGATGAGATGAAGATGATGTACCTGCTAAAAATCCTGCCTTGTAGCCATCTGTAAAGCTACATAAATGTAGCATTAGATCAAAACCTAATTTTGTGTGATGAGTCTGACGGCAACCTGGAAGCCCAAATTTGGGTTGTGTTGCTGCAGTTTTTATAGGAGATGAGACAGAGGGGAAGCTAGAATTACTGATAGATATGGAAAAAAAAATAGAACAGAGCATAAGAGAAAAGGGAAAGAAAATAACAAATTCATGAGGTGTGGGAAATACAGAGAAAGGGCTTAATATTTATTAAATTAAACTTCAAGAGAAGATAAAGAAAAATTGTATTATGGCTACATTTCTTCAGCTGTTGAGCACAGAGTATTCATCTTGTTCTTTAAAATGTGAATACTATTTATGTGTACTTTGTTGTCATTCAATATCTAAAACTAATAATTAAAATTTAAGATCCCTTCCCTCTGGCAAGCCACACAATCTAGAATAGAGGTTCTTAATTAAGCTTAATAATTATTTTTTAACACATTTTAGAGAGTGTATATAATCTCTGATGAAAAAATACATACTCCCATATAGCAAACATTTTGAATATAACTTAGGGGGTCATGCTCTAAAAACACTTCATGGAACAGCAATAGCAATATACACAAAACGGAATTGCTGGTGTTAATTATGGGTGTTGGAGAAAACAAAGTTGGAGGAACAAATTCACTCATTGGCATGACAGGCTTTTGATAAATTGGAACTTGAAGAGTAGATAGTTCTTGCCAGGTACATAAAGAAGAAAAGTGTTCTTAGTAGACATATACTATAAGTTGTATATTTGTATCTATTTATAAATTACATCAAATAAATTGACAGTTGATATACATTTGATATGCCCACAAAGTACATTTAAGGACGATATAGTACATATAGTACATAAAAGTACTATATTAATCATTTAATTTCCAAAATCAAAAGAAAATATACTGAGAATTAATACAGTTCAAGTCTACTAGCATAGGTTGGCAAAATTGCAATATTCCTAATACATTATATTTAAATTTTTTATCATATATAATTTCTTATTAGTTACAATCTAAAATGTACCTCTTTCCAATATCCTCGCTTTAGTGCTTTGAATCATAATTACCCTGGAGCTACTAATCAAGTCTGTGTTAAGGCAGAAAGGGAAGATACTTAGGATTTCCACTTCACATTAGAACTCATTAAGTATTTTTGCAACAAGTTGTCTAATTAACATTCTCTAAAAATTAGTTGAAAGGTAAGAGCATGCTTATCATTCTGATCAGCAATGATACATTCTTTATTTTTAGCTATTCCAAATGCCCTGGGCATTAGAGTAAATGTAACAAAAGTTAGAATTACTTTCTGCAACATAAAAGCAAAATTAATTAGTTTAAAAATTGTTTATTTTATTCATCAATGTAATTAAGGACTTGTCAAACCATGTAGTTCTTCATCTCCTCAGCGACAAGCATTACCATTATGTATCTTCTGGCAATTTTTACTTAGTGATGCTCACTGTATATAGAAAAGTAAAATTGAAAAGCAGAGAGCAACTATATATATACCAAGATTTGTAAAAATAAAAATGTATTCTTTAACAAACTCAAGTTAGGAGCGTGATTTTCTCGAATTAACTGCAGAATGGAGAATGATTAATCAATTAGATTTCTGGCACAGTTAGGCAGATTTCCATTTTGTTCAAATGATAAACTCTAATAAACATTTGCTATATTAGTTTATTAAAATTATTTGCTTGCATACCCGTTATTTCTGCTAAACTTTTAAATCCTGGATTTCCTCATTTGCAGCTTGTTCCCTACCCCTGGGATATCTCTCTTCACACAGTATCAGCCAAAGGTGTTAGGAAAGAAAACTTCCATAATTCATCAACTTGGCAATAATATAGCCAGGTGGTGATTGATCTTTGAAGAAAGGAGACACTCTGGAGAAAGACAATGACTTTTTGAAAGCCAGAATTTAGACAGACATCATTCATTCACCTTCTAATGAGGCAATTCTTCTGGGAAATCTTTTCAAAGCACACTGGAAATATTCTTAATTGTGTTGCAGTAATTGCTATTGTTTATAGATAGTGGATTCACACCTTTTTATGTCTCCTTGACCCAAATCCTTATCTTTGACCACAGGATTACATCTTTGTGATCCTCATCTTTGACCTCAGGACACAACTTCACTTCCTGCTTTGTAAAGTTATCCATCATAGGAAGGAGAATTCCTATTAAATCAGTGGGAGGCTTAAAAAAAGAACTCACTGAGGGGAGGCTTAAATAAAGAACACTTTACAGAATCAGTAAAATGTATCAAATGAAGACTTATGCTTTTCAGGATAAAGTGATAGCGATATTCTATATACTTTCTTGACATTTATTCTACCCACCTGTTTAGTTTTAAATGTTTGATTTGGATTTTTTATTTATTTGAAACCTGTTATTTGGTCTGCTATGCTAAATCTATACCATGTATTTGCTATACTAAATCTATACCATATATAGTAACGATACCAAAGAAATATAAAGTAGGGTAATTAAAATTTGATTTAAAAAATATCTTATTGGGGCATCTGCATGGATCAGTTGGTTGAGCATCTGACCCTTGATTTTAGCTCAGGTCATAATCTCATGGTTTGTGGGATAGAGCCCTGCATTGGGCTCTGCACTGACAGTTTGGCATATGTTTGGGATTCTGTCTCTCTCTTTCTTATGCATGTATGCACATGTGCTCTCTTCCTCAAAATAAATATAAAAAATTTTTTTCAAAATATTTTTTATTTATTTCTAGGAGAGAGAGACAGCGTGAGCAGCGGAGGGTCAGAGAGAGAGGGAGATACAGACTCTGAAATTGGCTCCAGCCTCTGAGCTGGCAGTCAGCACAGAGCCCGACGCGGGGCTTGAACCCACGAACCGCGAGATCATGACCTAAGCGAAAGTCGGACGCTTAACCGACTAAGCCACCCAGGGGCCCCAAATATAAACAATTTTTAAATAAAGGACCTTATTAGGTTTCCTAGTGAATGGACCTTTTAACAATAACAACAAATTAGAAATGCTAATTTCTTTGAATTAATTTGATTCTTGGTGACAGTGTTTTAATTTTTAAAATATTTATAAATCAACAAGAAACTTCTCTCTTCTTACTGTATTCTAATATAAAACACTGGGATTCTATGCATTGTTAAAATAAACATGAATGACTTCACCACTCCACTAAATTGAATATTGGACCATTCAGTTGTTAAATTGGCCATATGGTGTAGAAAGACCAAGGATTTTGCCACTGCTCAAAACTATGTTTAACTTCTAATTTATAATTTCTATTTGGCCTACTTTGTAGTCAGACTTGTGGTGTGTGTGTGTGTGTGTGTGTATAAGAGAATTCTTACTCTACCTATGGAATATCTCTACCACCAAATGAATGGATTTGTTTCTCATACTAACCAATGTTCTAACTTCCTGAGCACCCAGTTGGGTTCCTATAATTCAGTTCTGACTTGGATTGTAACTAGCTACCTGGAGTTAGCACAGATTACACAAATTAAGGGCTCAGCCCCACAAGATATTCCCCCACTCAGATAACAATTGCCAGTAGTAGGTCCCTAGGCTAACCTCACACCTGCCTGACTTGGCTGTAAATCATAGGTTACCATGACCACCAGTTTCATAATTTGTGGTTAACAGAACTCCAGAATACACTTTACTATTATTGGTTTATCAATGATTAAAAAATGGAGAAACAATCTGAATAAATATTCTTTGAGGAAGATATACAAATAGTCAAAAAGCTACTCATTTTCCTTAGTGTTTACTGAAATGCAATTCACCATGAGATACTCCTTCACAGCAGCTAGGATGGCTATAATAACAACGGTACCACCGCTACTAATGGGACATAGCAAGGGTTGATGAGGACACGAAGAAACTGGAACACGGATTCAATACTAATGAGATATAAAACAGTGCTGCTGCTGTGGAAATGTCTCATATGGAACTCAAAGGGCTAAACATAGGTTTCCCACATGAAACAGCAATTTCAAATTGATCTGGAGAGGTTGAAAACATATGTTCACACGAAAACATGTACATGGGATGTTCATTGAAATATTATTCATCATAATAGGCAAAAAGGAGAAACAACACAAATTTCCATCAACTAATGAGTGGATAGACAAATATGGCACAGCTATTTATATAATGGAAAGCTATTTAGCTATGAAAGGAATGAAAAACTGATATATTTAACATAGATGAACATTAAAAGCAGTAGGCCAAGTAAAAGAAGTGAAACCTAATAAACCTCACATTGTGTGATTCCATTTATATGAAATGTCCAGGATAGGAAAATCCACAAAGACAGAAACTAAATCATTGGCTGCCAGGGGCTGGGAGTAATAAGGAATGGAAAGACTGTTAATTAGCACAGGATGTGTCACTGATGATAAAAATTGTTCTCAAATTAGATAGTGGTAATAGTTTCAAAACTTGGGAACATATTAACAATCACTCAAGTACATACTGATATATCTCAGAAATACTGTAGAGGACAAAGACTGTCCTAAATGGGGAAAATCTGAGAGCTTTCCCGCTGAGATTAGGAACATGACAGGGATGTCCACTCAACACTGTTGTTTAACATAGTGTTTGAAGTCCTACACACAGCAAACAATAAAACAAAATAAAAGGCATCCGAATTGGCAAAGAAGTCAAATTTTCATGCTTCAAGATAAAATGATATCTACATGGAAAACCTGAAAGCCTCCGCCAAAAAACTGTTAAAGCTGATATGTGAGTTCAGCAATGTCACAGGATATAAATCAATGTACAGAAATCAGTTGCATTTCTATATACCAACAATGAAGCAAAGGAAAGAGATATCAGAGAATTGATCCCATTTACAATTGCACCAAAAACCACAAGATAATTAGGAATAAACCTAACCAAAGTGGTGAAAGATTTGTAGGCCAAAAACTATGGATAGCTTATGAGAGAAATTGAAGAAGACACAAAGAAATGGAAAAACATCCCATGCTCATGGATGGGAAGAACAAATATTGTTAAAAGTCAATACTACCCAAAGCAATCTACATATTCAATGAAATCCCTATCAAAATAGTACCAACACTCTTCACAGAGATAGAATAAACATCTAGAATTTGTATGGAACACAAAAGACCCTGAAGAGCAAAAGTAATGTTGAAAAAGGAAACCAAAGCTGGAGTCATCAAAATCTCAGACTTTAACTTGTATTACAAAGATATAATCATCAAGAAAGTATGATAGTGGCACAAAAACAGACACAAGATCTATGAAATCAAATAGAGAACCCATAAATGGACTGGCATATATGGCCAACTAATCTTTGGCAAAGCAGGAAAGAGTATCCAATGATAAAAAGACAGTCTCTTTCACAAATGGTACTGGAAAAATTGGACAGCAATGTGCGGAAGAATGAAACTTTTTTACACCACACACAAACATAAATTTAAAATGGATGAAAGACCTAACTATGAGACCAAAGACCATCAAAATCCTACATGAGAAAACAGGCAGTAACCTCTTTGACCTTGGCTGAAACAACTTCGTACCTGACATGTCTCAGAAGGCAAGGGAAATAAAAGCAAAAATGAGCTATGAGATCCCATCAAGATAAAAAGCTTCTGCAAAGCAAAGGAAACAATCAATAAAAATAAAAGGCAACTAGAATAGGAGAAGATATTTGCAAATGACATATCAGATAAAGGGTTGGTATCAAATATCTATGAAGAATTTACCAATCTCAACACCCCAAAAACAAATAATCTAGTGAAGAAATGGACAGAAGACATAAACAGACACTTTTCCAAAGACATCCAGAAGGCCAACAGACACATGAAAAGATGCTCACTCAACATTGCTTATCATCAGGGAAATACAAATCCAAACCACAATGAAATACCACCTCACACTGGTCAGAATGGCTAAAATCAACAACCCAGGAAACAACAGATGCTGGTGAGGGTGTGGAGAAAGGGAAACCTTCTTGCACTGTTGGTGGGAATGCAAATTGATGCAATGGCCACCCTACTACACTGTTGGTGGGAATGTAAACTGGTACAGCCCCTCTGGAAAACAGTGAGGACGTTCCTCAAAAAGTTAACAATAGAACTTCCCTATGACCCAGCAATAGCACTGCTAGGAATTTACCCAAGGGATAAAGGAGTGCTGATGCATAGGAGCACATGTAACCCAATGTTCATAGCAGCACTCTCAACAATGGCTAAAACATGGAAAGAGCCTAAGTGTCCATCAACGGATGAATGGATCAAGAAGATGTGGTTTATCTATATGATTGAATACTACATGGCAATGAGTAAGAATGAAATCTGGCCATGTGTAGCAACATGGATGGACTTTGAGGGTGTTATGCTGAATGAAATAAGTCAGGCAGAGAAGGACAAATATCATATGNGAAGGACCAAGGGGGAGAAGAAGGGGGGAAATAGTGGGGGAGAGGGAGAGAGGCAAACCATGAAAGACTCTTGAACACTGAGAACAAACTGAGGACTGATGGGTGTGGGGGGTAGGGGGAAGATGGGCATGGAGAAGGGCACTTGTGGGGATGAGCCCTGGGTGTTATATGGAAACCAACTTGACAATAAACTAATTGTAAAAAAAAAAAAAAAAAAGAGTCAGTCCGAAAAAGACAGATATCATATGATTTTCTCATATGTGGAATTTGAGAAACTTAACAAATGACCATAGGGGAAGGGAAGGAAAAATAAGATAAAAACAGAGGGAGGCAAACCATAAGAGATTCTTATATACAGAGAAAAAACTGAGGGTTGATGGGTTTTGAGGGTGGGGGAAATGGGTGATGGGCATTGAGGAGGGCACTTGTTGGGATGAGCACTAGGTGTTATATGTGAGCTATGTTTCACTGAGTTGTAATCCTGAAGCCAAGACTAGACTGTGTGTTTACTAACTTGAGAATTAAAACAAAAAGGTTTTTAAAGAGACCAATAATAAGTGGAGATTTGTTGATGAGAGAGAAATATCAGAAGACAATTTTTTCAGAGATAAGAACCAGGTCACACAGGGTATAGATTTTATTCAAATTTCATTTGGAAGATATCCAACTGATTTAAGCAGGAAAGATAGAGAAGTGGATTTATGCTATACAAATTATTCTGGCTTTCCTTTGGAGAAAAGATGGATGAGATTCAAGATGGAAGCAGACGTAGGAGACATTCTGGGTGGTATAGGTCAGATGATGCAGGTAGCTAGACTGGAGGCTATGAATCTAAGAGGAGATAATATGTTTCAGGCATGTTTTAGAGGCGGCAGTGACAGAAGCTGGTTATGGAACTGAATGAGACAGGGAAATCAAGGATGATTCCTAAATCTCTGGCTTGAGAAACACAGCAGATTTTTGTACTTTTAATTGGGATAAGGAAAACTGAGGATTTTGAAGGCAAAAAATGTTTAAAATGTTTATATAGCTTTCAAATAAATATATCAAGTTGGCAATTAAATTGAAGAGCTTGACTCTCTGAGGAGTTGTGGGGGAGGGGGTGGTGACTGACATACTTGCCTATTAACATTTGCCGTTAGCTTAGAGTTCACTTTGGCCAGCTCCTTCTTATATGTTCCTCAGGCTAGGTTTCTTCTTTTACATATTCCAAGCTACAGAGGGCAGTAGTAAACGGAATTATTTCCTGGAGCTTCAATAGTCACCACCAAACCTATCTTACTTTGAAAATCATGTAATATTTTTGCTTCCTAGTTTTGATTGCTTCATCTGATTCAATGTTAAGGATTTTAAATTAAGCCTGAATTGGACACATATAGTTTCATTCTACACATTTAGCTCAGCTGCATTTTCCAACTTGAACTCTAGAGCTGAAATGCTTACACTAACTTAAAGCACCTGATTTACCTCGGCTAGCCTCTCACCAATGTCATCATAAAATACCTTCAGGGCCAAGTCTTTCCAGATTTTGAAAAATCACACATATTTTTGGCATACATAGTCCTAAAATGCTGTGGGCTATTTCTAGACTATTGTTAAGTTTAGCTAGGTTCCTTAAAAATAAAAAAAATACAATAATATGATTCTGAGCATTAAGAATTAAGTTGTCGCCGTGGTAGGTAACCAATAGAATATAATACATAGGCTGATAGTATAGTGTTTAAAAATGCTCTGAGCATTGATACTGGTAGATGAGGCCAATAATTACTTAAAATATTTATAATTTTTAATACAAACCTGTACATACTACAATTTTAGTTATTAATTAGTAACTACTTGTACAGTGTTATTTTAAAGAGGCTAATAAAATAACTAATGTGCTTTAAAATTTTAAAAAATGCTTAACTTTTTCTACAGGTCAGAGATTCTCCAGACATTAGTGACCATTCTATTCCATAACAGTTTTTTAAATGTAGAGATTTTCTGAATTTCAATACAGAAGGTCCACTGTGACTTTCTGAGTGTCCTGCAAAAAATGTTCAGGTGTTATTTCTTTTTTCTTAACATATCTTTTTTTTCTTCATCTTTATTGGAATATAATTGGAATATAACATTGTGTGCATTTAAGGTATATAACCTGATGATTTGATACACATAGATATTGTGAAATGATTACTGGTCCTTTCTCTTTTGATGTTGACAAAGACGAAGTCAGAAATCAGTTAGTAATTGTAAATGTATTATTCACCTGAGTAGCTCACAATTAGCATGGTAAATTCTTTAATGGTTTGTAAATTTATATAGGGATTGCTAAACCTAAGGATGCCTCTATGTGTGTATAGCAGCTGTGAAATCTCTAAAGATAACTTAATGAAAGCAGGCCATTCTGTCAACATTGGTATACAAATTGTGCCATTAAAGCTGATGACAATGATATAAGAGGTTTGATGGTTTCATTCATTTAACAATTATTTCCTGAAGTCTACGTATGCCAAGAATTTTCCTAGGTGCCAGGAATTTAGGGTGGAATAAGAAATAGGTGTTACTTTAATGGGATCATTATTTAATGGGAGAGACAAATGCAAGCAAATAATTACAGCATAGTGAGGTAAGTGCTAAAATGAAGGATTATAGAAGGTGCTATGGAAGCACAGAGGAGGGACAACTCACTCTCCTTGCTTTCAGAAGGGAAGAAAATCATAAATTAGCTTAATAGTGTTCATAAGACCTTTTTGTAACTTAGGGAGAGATTAATCAATGAAGACAGAAGCATAACTCATGCTTTAAGATAATTACAGCCTAGAAACTTCAACAATTTAAGTAAAATGTTATGAGACTTACATGAAGACACATTATTAAAAAAAACATTGCCTACAGGTTTGTAGGTGTACTCATAATTTATACATAATGATATTCCTTACTCAATACAGAAAATGGCTTGGAGACAAAGGTAGAGGTATGATTGCTTGAACAATGATTGGTTTGAATGACAGAATGACTGGATGGATGATTTGTGCCTTTTAGGCATTTCTATCATAAAAGTGAATTGTTTCCTATATTATATTTTGATCTCAATACATTTAAACCCAATTCAGTCTATATAAATCTTGAGAAGAAACTGGTTTTATTCTTTGCTTACAAGTTTCTATAATGAAAAAGTGACCATCAATGTATTTGTTATATGCTTATGCATATACACATACACATAAATACAACTCACATGGGGAAAACGAGAATGGTACACACCAAAATGTTAATAAAATATTTCTGATTTGGATTATGCAACAATTTTTTTCTTTGTGTTTTTCTCCTATAACTAACATAAGTTGCTTTTGTGATCAGAAAAGAGTAAAACTTTTAGTAAAAAAAATGTGGTCACCATAAAATCCAAACTGGGTTATCAAAAATGTTATCCTCTTCTGTATGGAGTAGTAAATGGACATGACAAATACCTGAAATATAAGGAAATGCTTAGAGAATAAGTATATTACTATGTAGCAAGCCATCCTTACTTTTTAGAGATTTGGTTTCTCAGCCTTAGGAAGCCTTCTCACCAATTCCCCTACAAACAAGGTTAAGTGATGGTGAAGTCAATCTCACTCTAAGACTCTACTGTGGACTGAATGTCTGTGTGTCCACAATTTTCACATCTTGGGGTTCTAACCCCTACTATGATGGGGTAGCGAGGTCAGACCTTACAGTATGTGATTAGGTCATGAGAGGGGAGCCCTTTTAAATATATTAGAGCCCTCATAAAAAGCAGCACAGCCACTCTGGAAAACAGTGTGGAGGTTCCTCAAAAAATTAACAATGGAACTACCCTATGACCCAGCAATAGCACTGCTAGGAATTTACCCAAGGGATACAGGAGTGCTGATGCACAGGGGCACATATACCCCAATGTTTATAGCAGCACTTTCAACAGTAGCCAATATATGGAAAGAGCCTAAATGTCCATCAACTGATCAACAGATAAAGAAGATGTGGTTTATATATACAATGGAATACTACTTGGCAATGAGAAAGAATGAAATCTGGCCATTTGTAGCAACATGGATGGAACTGGAGGGTACTATGCTAAGTGATATAAGTCAGTCAGAGAAAGACAGACACCATATGTTTTCACTCATATGTGGATGTTGAGAAACTTAACACAAGACCATGGGGGAGAGGAAGGGAAAAATGTTACACAGAGCGGGGAAGCAAACCATAAGAGACTCTTAAATACTGAGAACAAACTGAGGGTTGATGGAGTAGAGGAGAGGGGAAAGTGGGCGATGGGCATTGAAGAGGGCACTTTTTGAGATGAGCACTGGGTGTTGTATGGTAACCTATTTCACAATAAATTATATTTTTAAAAAAAAGGAAATTAAAAAAAAGAGGCACAAAAGCTTGCATCCTTGCTCTGTCCTCCACCTGAGGATACAGTGAGAAGATGCCCATCAAAGAACCAGAAAGCAGGTTATTACCAGACACTGGATATGCAGTCCCTTTGATCTTGGATTTCCCATACCCCTGAACTATGAGAAATAAATGCCTGTTATTTAAGCCACCTGTCTATGACATTTTGCTATAACAGTCCAAACTAACCAGGACAAACTCCAAGGAGGTTTCACTGACCACATAAACCCTTCTAACCATGACTGAGAGACAGCACCCAGGCAGGCTTCACTTAGGAGAAGCATATTTTTAGAAAGAGATTGTAGGGTTTACAAAATAAGATTTTCTTTGGTGTCCCTCTTCTTTTTAAGTTTATTTATTCATTTTGAGAAAGAAAGAAAGAAAGCACAAGTCATGGAGAGGGAGAGAGAGAATCCAAGGCAGGCTCTGTACCGTCAGCGCAAAGCTGACTCAGGGCTCGGACCCACAATCTGTGAGATCACATTTAACTGACTGAGCCACCCAGGCACCCTTGTTGGTGTCTTTTTATAGCATTCCTCTCCCATTATTTTGTTAACCCAGATTACAAAACTATAGGAAGGAAGTTTTTAATTTATAATTCCAAGATTCTAAGATTAATTGTTCCATCATGAAATTCAAAATCGTGGGGGTGAGGGCAGAAAAAAAGGAAAAAATCAACACTGCAATTTGAAGAATAACATTACCATCATAAAAAGCTAGTTCGAATAGATGGATGGCAGTTTCAGAGTCCTTAGTTGAGAATCACAGACAAAAATAAAGAGGTCGTTGATAATACCTGGTCACTAAGACATGTTTCTTCAGTCTTTGCACTTAATGGCAAACAGTGGCAGATTCAAAAGATCTGTTATTTTTACTTTCCGGCTCCTTTATTATAATTAACGATACAATTTTTAAAGAATTAAAGTTTCCATTTTTGAGCTTTGCATGTGTTGTTGCTGCTTTTTACCTTTTCGACATTAAAACTACACCTTTTTTCATTTCCATTTTAATACAATTTTATTTTTTCCAAGATTAGTCTGAAGGTTTTTTAAGGTTTTTTATTTTCAAAACAAATACTAGACTTTGTTGATTCTATTTTTTTTCCTTTTCATTAATATGTGTCTGATCTTAATACTTTTAAAGAGAGACTTCTTTATCTATTTGTCCTGTTATTCTTTGAGTAACTCATGTTTAAAGTTTATATCTGTATATTACAGCCACATTTTTTCCTCTAATATTGTGTTTAACAGGGTAATAAATTTTGTGCAAACATTGTTTTACCAATTCACTAATATTACTTGTAGTGTTTTTGTAATACAGCTTTAAATATTTCTAATTTCTATTACGATTTCTTCTTTGAACCGGAAGTTACTTAAGAAGCAAAACATTAAAATGGTTATGAGGGGTGACTGGATGGCTCACTTGGTTAAGTGTCTGACCCTTGATTTCAGGCCAGGTCATGATCTCATGACTTTGTGGGATCGAGCACTGTATAGGGCTCTATGCTGATAGTGTGGAGCCTGCATGGGATTCTCTGTCTCACTTTCTCCCTGTCCCTTCCCCACTAGCGCTATCTCTGTCTCTCTCAAAATAAATAAATAACCTTAAAAAATAAACAAAATGTTATGAAAAGTTTCTTCACTTTTTGTATTTTATTTATTTTAACAATGATAGAAAATATGCTTTTAATGATGTTTGAAAATTAGTTGTATCTAGCTCAGTGTCTCATACATCGTCAATTTTGTAAGCATTCTGTATGCTAGAAATCATTGTGAATTCTCCATATTATTAATGGCACAATGTATACAGAAATTAGACCATATTTATTTGCTGTCTACATTTTCTCTTTGTTTACTGCATCCTTATCAGTTTGAGTTATTGGAGATACTGGGTTTTTAAAACTACTATTGTAAATTTTATCCTTGCAGTGTTGTCAATGTTTATTTAAATATCTTAAATTTCTGTATTCTCTAAATATACTTGTTAAGTTATTATTATTTCCTATTTTGCTGAAACTTTTCTTAGTATATAATGAACTTCATGCACTTGATCAAGCTTTTCTTTTTAACCTAAAATCTATGTTTTGTGTTTCTGCTTGGCTGTTGTGTTTTTTCTTAATTTATTTTTTAAAGTCATATTTAATATATATAACTATATGTTATACAACTATTATATATAACTGACTATATACTATATAATTACATATTATATATAATATATAATATTGATGGATATATTATCCTCAAAAAGGTACAGCATAACTCCCTGCCAATTAAGTGAGGCTATGCATGTTGACTTTTTCCCAAATAAGCAAGAAGCATTTATTATAGTGGAAGTAACAGTATCTCAGTCAGGTAATCAAGCTTAACATCATCAGTATTAAGTCATGTCAGCAAGTATCTTGATGCGATGAGCATCAAATGATGCTTTACTTCTATGATCTTTTCCCCAAAATCTGTAAAACCTGTCTAAACATGAGAAAAATATCAGAACTTGTATCACAGAACATTCTGCAAAACACCTGATTAGTAATCCTCAATATCATCCAGGTTATCAAAAACAACAACAAATAAACCCTGAGTCATTCTTAAGTCTAATAGAGCCTAAGAGAAAATGACTAAATGAAATGTATTATAGATAGAATTCTGAAACAGAAATTAACACAATCTCAAAAAAATCTATATTGTGGACTTCAGTTAACATTAGTAATTATTGGTTGGTGACAAATGTAATATAGTGATATTGTTATTGTGATGTAAAAGAAATGTGTATTTGGTTATTTGCATGACCAAACTATTTTTCTCATATATATTTGATCTTTGTCCATGTTTCCTGGCTCACAACTCCCAAACCCTTGGAATTTCCTGAGTGATAAGAGCAATGAAACATATTTTGTCATAATATTTGGTCTTTTGTTCTCAGTTCCTGAAATCTCTTAAGAGCCATAAAGGTGAAATGAGTGTCATGTTATGTATTCATCACAACTGAGTTTATGTTAACAAGGAAATTTTGGGAAGCACCTGAGAATGGGGGCTGGTTTTCAGGAGAAAAAACTATGAAGAAAAGGTTGGAATGTTTAGTTCTACTTCCTTTAGCTCCTGTGAGGGGAGAGGGGCTCGAGATGGAATCAGTTGCCAATAGCCAATGATTTGATTAATCATGCCCATATAATGAAGCATTCATTAAAAACCCAAAAGGATCAGATTTGGAGAACTTAAGGGTCAATGAGCACATGGAAATTTAGAGAGAATGGCACTCTCAGAGGCAAAATAAAAGTTCTGTTCCCTTTCCCCCACCCCTTCCCTATGCATCTCTTCCATTTGAATGTTCTGAGTTATATCCTTTTATAATCAACTGGTGATACAGTAAGTAAAATGTTTTTCTGAGCCACTCTCACAAATTAGAGGAACCCAAGGAGGTAGTTATGAAAGCTCTCATTTATAGCCAGTCTGTCAGAAGGACAAATAATAATGTGAACTTGAAACTGGCATCTGAAGTGAAGGGTGAAGGGGGGTAATCTTATGAAACTGTCCCCTTATCCTATGGGATTTGATTCTATCTCCATGTAGATAGTATCAGAACTAAGTAATCTGTTGGACTCCCAGTTGGTGTTGGATAATTGGTTGATGGTGAAGGATTCCCCCAACACACACACACACACACACACACACTGACATTGTTGAATATAATCTTTAGCAAATAAGATATTAATAATAAGGAAAACTGGGTGTGAGTTATAGGAGTACTTTCTGTAATATTCTTGAAACTTTTCTGCAAGTATAAAAGTATTATGACATCTGAAACTTTATTAAAAAGTAAATTTAAAAATAAAACAGTGCACACACACACAAAATCAGCTTGAAGAAAATCCTGCTTGAATTTGGATTTTGAGTTCAATGAATCTGTAGTTCAATTTGAGAATTACTATCTTTACAGTATTAAATCTGCCAGTCATGGTATATCTCTGATCTCTTCATTCAGGTAGATCTTGTGAAAGTTTTCTCAGCAAAGTTTTATAATTTCTATTTTACATAGAGATGTTGGACATCTTGTATTAAATATGTAGCTAAGAATTTTGTTTCTCAGGTGTTGTCCTGAATGGAATGTTTTTTAATTTTTTAAATGTTTGTTTGTTTTTGAAGGAGAGAGAGACAGAGCATGAGCAGGGGAGGGGCAGAGAGAGAGGGTGACACAGAATCTGGACATGGCTCCGGGCTCTGAGCTGTCAGCACAAAGCCCAACGCGGGGTTCGAACTCATGAATCGTGAGATCATGACCTGATTTGCAGTAGGATGCTTAACTGACTGAGCCACACAGGTGCCCTGTGAATGAAATGATTTTAAGTCCCAATTTTCCTTTTTTTGTGGTTAACATGTAAAACTATAATTAGATTTATATATTGATTTTTTTCTCAACTGTGCTAAATTCACTTGTTAGTTCAGTTATTTTGTAGAGTTATCAGATTTTTCTCCTATGTAAGCAAGCATAACTGTAAATAAAGTCAATTTTATTTCTTCCTTTATCTTCATGTCTTTTAGTTCTTTTTATGACCTTCTTGCACTGGGTAATTGCTCTGGTACAATATTTACTAGATGCAGTGAGAATTTTCATCCTCGCTACGTTCCTGATCTTAGAAGAACATAATTACCAATCTTTTATCATCAAGTGTACGGTTAGTTGGAGTATTTTTTAGAATATATACTTTTTATAAATTGTTGGATTCAATATGTTAATATTTTATTGAGGGTTTTTATGTCTGTGAAAGATATTATGTATTTTTTATTACACTTTGTAGTATATTCATTTTAGTTACACTGGCCTCATAAGTTTTCTCTCCCTTTGTTAACTGAATATTTATAGTTTCAAAAACTCTCCATTCTTTTTATAACTTTTTCCCCATTCATTTTATTTTGCTGGGTTCCCCCCACACACTGTGTACAGGAACAATATTCATTTTACTGAATTACCACAAAGTTTAAATGGGTTGTTATTTGTCAAAGATCTTGAAACCAATCACTGAACATACTAAGCACTATATAACCATGTCTTAAATAACTTTAAATTACAAAGAAAAGTTCATGCATGTGTTGTGGTCTGAATGCTTGTGATCTTGCCCACCCCAATTCTGATTTTGTTTATAAAAGAATCATAGAGTCTCCTGGTAGTATTTTCCAAAAGATGATAGGTTCTAAAAAGGGATCTACCAAGGGAAAAGTTTTCTCTCTCTGAAATTTTAACTGATCTGGCTTTTTTTTTTTTTAGCAGGACCACCATGTCCCTGCAACTTATCCTGAAGCAGAAGTCCTATTGACCTTCATTCTAACTTCTTTTTTTTTTTGTTTTCACATTTCTATTTTGTCCGTTTTCTGCACTGACTTTAAATTAATTACTTCAGAACTATTCTACTGTTCTGAATCATCTCTTCTGTGGTATATAATCTAATATTTAATTCATTCAATATTTTTATTTCAATTAGTAAAGTTGATTTTTTTGTTTTTTCCATTAACTGTGGCCTGTTTTCAGGTTAAACACAATGAAATGTGTTTCTCATATTAGGCAATTCTCTCTTTTAAAGTACTGACACTAACGCCACTTCCAAAATTTTTCTCCTCTTGTTCACTATATAGAGCCCTCAGATGATATATATATATATATATATATACCTTAAATTTTTAAATATTTATTTTTGGCAGAGAGAGGGAGACAGAGCATGAGTGGGTGAAGGGCAGAGAGAGAGGGAGACAGAATCCAAAGCAGGCTCCAAGCTCTGAGCTGTCAGCACAGAGCCCGATGCAGGGGTCAAGCTTGTGAACCCCCAGATCACGGAATAAGCTGAAGTCAGACACTTAACCGATGGAACCACCCAGGTGCCCCTATATATATTTAAAAAAAAATTATCCAGAGTTTATAGTTGTCATCTAGGTGTGGGCTAGCTCTGTTAGGTGATATTCAAGAACAACAAAAACAGCACTATATTTATATGAAATACCTTAGAAATTAGTTGTTAATAATATTTTATCTCATGAAATATATTTCTAGGACTTGGTATCCTAGAGTGTTCTTGAAAGATTAAATTATTCTACTCACTATATACTGATTTTCATTTAAATCTTATTATTGAGTACATTAACTGTATCATTTTAGATCTCAGGCACCCCATTAGCAAAATTAGTTGATACTCTGGTAGTATTTCAAGGTAGCCCAGGGTTTATGAATGTCATTGCTTTCTGAGATAGGTTTTGGCTAAATTTCTAGATAAGCAGAGAACTGTAAATAAGTGTGTCACTCTGGATAAAAATTATTAATATATCTGTGCTAAATAATGAAAATAAATGTGTGTAGAGAAAATCCAGCATACATTTAAAGTTCATATATAGTTTGCTTAAGAATGAAATGACTTTTTAATAAAGGATTTATTTTAAAGAAAATTAGAATATATGGAAATACAGATTCCCAGAAATCAAATCATTTACTTTATTAGGAGGACTGTTTCTATAGCTAGGATATAAAAACACAAGATCACAATATTTCTCAGATTATCTACGGATAATTTCAAAAGCAAAAAGAAAAACAAGGAAAGAAATATGTTGGGACAAATTTTTAATTAAATTTGCATTTGGTTATAAAGAATATAAATAAATTGACCTATGAAAGGACTCCTATAACTCAGGAAGATTAATTAAAAATGAGAAAATTCTGAGATGCATAATGAGATATAAATTTTTAATAAAAAGACAGTACCTACAAAAAAGTAGTATAAAATATAATATTTCTGACTGTGGTGTTAGCTCCTGGAGAAGAAAGGAAGTAATTTGATCATATCTTTAATGTCTGATAGTTTTTGTAAAAAAAAAATACAGTGTTTGATTCTGAAACATTTCAAATTTATGTTTTTTTGTAATAATTGTATATTTTGCATATTATATTTTTATAATTTATCCAAACAACTATATATCAGAATGATCATTTGTGCATCCAAAGACTTCTTAAATAAAAATAATATTTTTTGTTTTTCTACATTCACACATATGCATCAGCATTGTTCTATAGGAAACATATTTAAAATATTTAAATGAGAAAATTATGCTATATAAATGGAGAATAAACGGAGATTATTTTTGTGATCACTGTATGAAAACTATTTATAGCACTGAAAAACCCCAGAATTTTCTTCATCATTGTAAGAAAACGAAATGAGCCAAATAAAATATTCAAAATGTAACAACAACAACAACAACAAACTTCCAAGCTACACAAGCAGATTCATCCTCTTATACACTATGGATTGACACAGCCCTTTCTAGCTGGTGGCTTATAAACAACAAAAACCTCTTTTTCTCCCAATTCTGGAGTCTGGCAACCCCAAGGTCAAGGTGCCAGTATGGTGAAGGGCCTCTTCCTAGTTCATAATGAAAGTCTTTTTCACTGTGTGCTCACAGGGTAGAAGAGGCTAGGGATCTCTCTGGACCCTCTTTTGTAAGGCACTAATCCCATTCATGAAGACTCCACCCTCATGGTTTAAACACCTCCCTAAATCTCTACCTACTAAATCACAACATTCGGCATTAGTACTTACCAATCTGAACTGGGGTGGGGAAGAACTAAAACATTCAGACCACAAAACTTAATGGATGAACTTTTCTTTGTAATTTAAAGCTTATTTAAGACACACTTATATAGTGCTTAGTATGCTCAAGGAATAGTTTCAAGATCCTTTATAAATAATAGCCCATTTAAATTTTGTGGCAACTCAGCATAATGAGTATTATTCCTACCCTGATTTTGGAGATCAGGAAATTGGGGCTCAAAAAATGTTGGTTTCTGAGATCTCCTAGCTACTAACTGGGAGAACTAAAATTAACCCAAGTGGTTTATCTCTACATCATTTTTTTTTTTAATTTAATGTTTATTTTTTTTTGACAGAGAGAGAGAGAGAGAGACAGGTGAGCATGGGAGGGGCAGAGATATATGGAGACACAGTCTCTGAAGCAGGCTCCAGGCTCTGTGCTGTCAGCACAAGGCACAATGTGGGGTTAGAACCCACAAACTGTGAGATCATGACCTGAGCTGAAGTTGGAACCTTAACAACTGAGTCACCCAAGTACCCTCCAGGTCAATTTTTAACCACAGTGCCATCTTTTTTTGTCTGTGAATCATGACTGTGAATTATCAGTCTATAGAAATGCTATCAACTTTTGTGCTAGTTGTGTTCATTGTCACTAGTATTAAAGGAAAAAAAAAACCCAGCTGAACAGTATTTAAGTGGTATTAAACAGATGGTAAAAGTGGTAAAAACAAATTTTACTTAGGAAAAAAATGCAATAGGAGAAAGACCTCAGGATAGAACAGGGCTCAAGTCCAAATACAGCATGGGCAAGTGGGAATTTATAGCCTATGAGTAAGGTAAGGTTAAGGGGATGGATATTTACTAAGAGATAAGTGGCATTACGGTTAAACTGCCCCAACAATTTTTGCTGAAGGCAGACCAGAGCGATGGGAATCAATTAGATATCTAAAGTAATCAAATAGAGGAGGATTAGGGCTTCTGGCTAAACTTGGTTGGCAGGACGCTTGCTAAAATCGGACAATGCAGAGACAAACATAGAAGTCCCAAATTCAAGGCCAGGTTGAAAAACAGATCAAAAGAGTCTAAGTTAGTTTGGTCAAAGAGAGAAGCTTTGCCACTCTACAGCAGAACAAAGCAAAAGAAGAAAATATGTTTAAAAAGTGATGATGGTCAAAGTTTATTACTGATTTAGGTATGGGGTGTTGAGAATTTGAGATACCAGATATGAATGCTGGGAGGCATGGAGAAAATAATACTGACATACCTTAAAATGGGAAACATAGACTTGACTGGTCTGGGAAAACCAAACAAATCTATAGTAGAAGTGGTTTTAAGAAATGAAGTTTCCGAATAAATATATCAGTCAATATCTTAATATAGGATAGGAACTTGAGAAAATTAGATTCACAGGATATTTTTTAGTGAAGGATATTTTTTCCTTTTCTTTTTTCTCTATTTTGATAAAAATAAGGTATAATATTTAAAATTTTATGTTACCAAAAGTAGTGGTGCATTAATGAGTTTAAAGAAGTTTATCCAGGGGAACCTGGATGGCTCAGTCAGTTAAGCACTTGACTCTTGTTTTTGCCGTTTGTGGGATGAGCTCTGGGTCAGGCTCTGCTCTGACAGCATGGAACCTGCTTGGGATTCTTTCTCTCTGTCTCTCTGCCCCTCCCCCTGCTATGTTCTTCCTCTCTAAATAAAAATAAATAAATAAATAAATAAATAAATAAACAAACATTAAAAAAAGAGGTACTCAGAACATGCAGACAAAAATCAGTAAAAATAATACTTAAGCAACATTGTTAATAAAATTTTCCTTATTGATATATGCAAAACTTGGTACCCAAAAAGCACAGTAAACATTCTTTTCAAGCATATAAAACACAAAATTCAGCTTAAACTGAATCAATAACTAGAAGAAAATAAAAGATTAAAATCATGCCAAATATATTCTCTGTTCACTCTGCAATTATGCTAAAAGTAACTCAAAAATAACTAGAAAATGTATTTAACATTGGATTTGAATATGTAGATTTATAGCCTATGGTCAAAGAAGAAATCATAGTAAAATTAATTTTATTGTAATAATTATAAAATTATAGCATATTAAAACTAAGACAGAGATAGTGATAGAGAGTAGCCTTACATGTATACTATAAGAGGAAAGTGGATGATTATTATGAGTTTATCATCTATATAAAGAAAAAGAATAATAGGATTTCCAGTTCAGATGTAGAAATGTTGTAAGAGATCATTATGTTAAAAAGCCAAATGAGCCAGTTAATCTATAAAACCATAAAACACTACAAACCCGTCAGAGAACAGAGGACTCTAAGAAAGGTAAATAAAATGAATTCCCAAAAAGGCCTCAGCTTAATAACTCTGCAGTTATTGACATACTAGTGTTGTTTATACTAGGGTTGAACAAATATGTAAATTAATGGTGTATTAACAAACCCTGTAGTGCTAGAACAAAGATGCCAGTATTAACTCATTTTTATTTTAATATACGTATATGCTGACACATACACATATGCTTGCACACATGCGTAAATAACTATACATAGGTCACTCTGTGTGTATATCTATCTATCTATCATCTGTCTACCTATCTATGTATCTATGTATCTATCTATGCATGTATCTATCTACCTATCTATCTATCTATCTATCTATCTATCTATCTATCTATCTATCTATCATCTCCTGGCTCTGTCTACTGAGAGTACCTATAAGCAGTAGCTATCAGCACAACCCGGATCTTGGTTTCTAAATCCCATTTTCCAATTAAAAAAAATACAGAGGTCCTTGAGAAAATAGCTGATTCCAGGTGAGGACAAGAAAAATAAAATATGACACTACAACACTATCTAGTGCCAGAAGGAGAGAGAATACTCTTGTCAATAACAGAAACACATCAAAAGGACAGAGAAGTCACACTAAAAGAACTCCAAACCTGGAGAAATTTTAGACAAAATTAATATTGACAATATTTTCTGACAACCCAAAGACAAAATAGATATTGATGATTATATAGTGGTATAAATGATTAACCAAATGAATGAGAAGAGAAATGTCTTCTGGAAGAACTTAAAATAATATATTGAACTGATATATATTTAGTTTAATCCTGCACTATGACCATGGGCTGAACTTAGTGAGTACATACAAATAGAGTGCAGAGGAGAAAAAATAATACCAGTTACACTGGAAAAGCCTGTCAAACACCTATACCTCATGCTTCAGTTTCCCCATTTGTGATCTGAGGATAATGATAATATTTACCTCCATAGATAGCTATATGTCTTTTTAATGAAGGCAAAAATGTTATAAGAAGGGATATGGGAAAGTCTGCTTAGATAGATCTTAATTCCCACTACAAGAAAAACTAGGTATGGTGACAGATGCTCATTAGACTTATTGTAGTGGCCATTTTGCAATATATAAAAATATCAAACCATTATGGTGAAATTAATATAATGTGATAAGCCAGTTACACTTCAGTTAAAAAAGAGAAAAAAAATAGAAAAATACAGGAAAAGCAGATGGAGCCAGGGAAATTGAAGAAGCAGAGGCTGGTAAGCTGACACATCAGTTGCAGTGGGGAAGGCTAAGCAACCAATAAATTAAAATAATTTTAAAAGATCAATAAAAGATCTTCCCCCACTGCACAAAAGAAAAAAAAAATACTAAGTAACTCAGAATAGCTTGGCAAATACCATCAAAAGCATCAATCAAGGGTAAGTTCAGCAGTGGTCAGTGGTCAGGTGGTCAGTAGTGAACCCCTGACATGATGCAAAGGGGAGCAACAGCTCACCTCTATGACATTTTCTCCAAAACTTATCACCACAGTCTGATTGGAGAAATCATCAGTTACCATAAGCTGAGGGCTACTATATAAAATATCTAGGGGCACCTGGATGGCTCAGTCCAGTAAATGTCTGGCTTTGGCTCAGGTCATGATTTCACAATTTTTGAGTTCAACCCCAGGTTCATGAGCCCCACAACAAGAGCCTGCTTCAGATCCTCTGTATCCCTCTCCCTTTCCCCCTCCTCCACTCTGCCCTCCCTCCCTCTTTCTCAAAATTAACATTAAAAGAATCTAACCAATATTCTTTAAAAATATCAAGATCGTGAAAAATTAGGAAAAACTGAAACACACAGACTGGAACATACTAAGGAAAAATGACAAATGCAATGTGAAATCTTGAAGCCAAGCCTAGAAAAGGATGGCTATCATTTTCTTAGACTTACAAAATGTTCAATTTCATTTAAATTAAAATCTTTTTTTCATCATTGAAAAGACAAAGGAATAGGATGGGGAATTTATATATATACACACACACATCCATTTATACCCAACAGCATGGGCAGGGCATAGAAAATAATGCTATAATTCAACTGATAAAATTAAACCAATAGAAAAGTAGGCAAGGGTCTCAATAAAAGTATTTCACTGGAGAAAGTATCCAAATGACAAATGGACATATGAAAAGGTGCTGAAATACTTAGTCAACAAGGGAAAACAAATTCAAACTACAATGGCATACATACATTCAAACTACAATTACACACTCTCTTGGATGGCCATAAAAAAACATGACATTTTCTTATGGCTCACAGGTGAATTTATTGAAACATACATACACTGCATGAGTTTACAGTTACTTTGGAAAATTCTGTTAGTTTCTACTACTGGTGACTATTTATCCGCCTTATAATCTAGCATTCAAACTTTACCCAAAAATACCTAAAAGAATGTCATGACTGCATTATTATCAATAAACGGAAGATGAAAATAACTCAAATATCAATCAATAAACATGTTTAAACATGTTTTGATAGATTTATACAATGAATTACTATCATGCAATTAAAATAAATTATTACTACACAGAAAGATGTTGACAGATCTCAGCATAACAGTGTGGAAAAAAAGGTAGTCAGAAAAAGAATTTTTACTGAATAGTTAATTTATATAAAGTTGCAAAAAATAAATGTAATCCATGGCATTAGACATCCTGTAAATGTTTGTTTTCCCAGGTAATGACTGGAATGGGACTCAGCACAGGGCATGGGAACACTCCTGTTTTGAAGATAGTATTCATTTTCTCCATTTGGGTGGTGAAGACCCAGGTGTACTCATTTTGTGTAAAGTAATTGTGATTTCTATTATTTTATTATTTATTTTTATTTTTAAATTTTATTTATTTATTTTGGGAGAGAGCATGCACATACATGAGTGGGGGAAAGAGAGAGAGAGAGAGACAGAATCCCAAGCAGGCTCCCCACTGTTAGCACAGAGCCCAATGTAGGGCACAATCTTACCAACAGGGAGATCATGACCTGAGCCTAAATCAAAAGTCAAGTGCTTAACCTACTGAGCCACCGAGGTGCCCTCTTTCATTTTTGATTTTTGAGAAAAATACACTTTACTCAGTCCTACCTGGCTGTAAACATGTCAGTGCCACTCCAACTCCCAGGCCATGCAGTCGGTGGCTAAGAAATGACTGGGTAGATGGGGAGGCTCGGTGGGGATGGGTGCCAAGCAGGTCGGGGGCAGGCACATGAGACAGGCTCTGTGTTTCCAGAAGGAACCCCCAGGGATAGGGGTGGTCAGGGTAGGAGAGTAGGCCCAACATGCCAGGAGGCTCAGACTGGGGGCCCTAACGGACCTGGTGTCTCAGGAAGCCTCTTCTTGAAGGCTACCTGATAGGGCCTCAAGCCCCTCTGCCCCCTAAGAGAGGTGAGTTTAAAATAAACTATGTGTGTTCATTTTAAGTAATTAGAGTACACAAAGGAAAGATAACGATGTGTAAAGTCACAACAGAACCAGAAAAAAATATTTGGAAATAAATAAATAAATAAATAAATAACAGTTAAAGGGACAAGAATGAATGCTATCAGAATAGTAATGAGTTCAGGAAAAACTTTCTTATTCGTACATTCATTTTTCAATTATGTTCTTCAAAGTCTCTCTCTCTCTCTTTTTTTTAATAGTTTATTGTCAAGTTGGTTTCCATACAACACCCAATGCCCATCCCCACAAGTGCCCTCCTCCATGCCTGGAACAAGAAAGTGAATAAAACATAAAAGCACTATGCATTTTATATTGACTTTGGAACACATATAAGACAATAATATTAGAATATTTGAATGAGTTTAAAAATGTTTAACTTCTGGGGTGCCTGGGTGGCTCAGTCGGTTGAGTGTCCGACTTTGACTCAGGTCATGATCTCATGGTTCATGGGTTCGAGCCCCGCATCAGGCTCTGTGTTGACATTCAGCTCAGAGCCTGGAGGCTTCTTCGGATTCTGTATCTTCCTCTCTCTCTGACCTTCCCCTGCTCACGCTGTCTGTCTGTCTGTCTGTCTCTCTCAGAAATAAATAAAACACATTAAAAACATTTAAAAAAAAGTTTAATTTCTAAAATGGTGCATATATTTTCTTCTTCTTATAATGGAAAGCCATTCTATTGCCTCTTTTCATTCCCCAGTTGCTAAAATAACTTTGTGGAGCTCCATTTAAAAATGTTTGAACTATCAAGTAAAATACAGGTTCTAAAACATAAGTAATCTTGAGCCTCTGCCTGCAGTTGGCTGGCTTTTAAAAAACATTATGATAAAATTAAATCTTTGTATTTTAATATTTCCCAAAGAGTAAAATTGGATGAATTTAAGGCATGCATATTTGGGGATTGAATTACAATCATGAGCAAAAATATATGCTCTGGCAGATCTTATTTTATAATAAAAACATGTTTTCCACTATGGTCTCTAGAATATGCTCATGAAATAGTGTGGAAATTAGTGAAAATTAATGTGTTGACAGTCTAGTTAGCTTCTTAAACCTGAGACAGATCTGAGTTTTCCTTATAAATTATTTGCAATATATTTTGAAAAGCGTGGTAAAAACTGAACAAGAAACATAACTGTCACAGGTGTCTTGTCAAAGAAAACAAGGCATGTCATTTCTCATGCCAAACAATTTAAGTTCATTCGCAGAGAAGATAAAGAATTTGAGTAAGAGGAGTCAGCTCTTGAATGAGTATGCCAAAAGTCTATATTCTAGTTTCCTTGGTATGATATAGGTCTCTTCAAATGACACATCTGTTTTGTCATTCATTCATCAAACAGTTATGGGGTTTTGCAGTGCAAGACTCCAATCTGGGTGCTCACACAAATAAACAAAATGGACCAAGAATCTGGGCTCTCCTGAAGTTTACATTTGAATGGAAAAAAACTGACCAAAAATGTAGCATAATTATCAAGAAATGTATTATATTAGAAGATAAAAATTCATAAGAAAAAATATATAGCAAAGCAGCAAAGGAAGGCCTGGATTGGGTAGCTGAAAGGCAATAATATTTGGGGAAAGGAAAATCATAAAGTGTGTTGTGTAGTTCCTAAAACAGCAACCATTATAAGGTGCTGGGGTTTTTTTTGTTTTTGTTTTGTTTTTGTTTTTGTTTTCATAACCAGGATGAGGATTCAGGAACCAAGGTTCTGACTAAGGCTAAAAACAGAAGTTGAACAAGTGTGAGAATAAGACAGAAGGGCAGGCTGACTGCAGTGCTGTAGCAGGTAGATGTGGGTAGAATCCAAATTACGTTGGACCATTCAAGGTTTGGGTTTTATTCTATGTAATACCAGAAACCGTGGAAAGGTTTTGAGTACCTAAATGAAATAATAATATTTGAATATAAAGAAGGTCTTTAAAAAAAACATTTATTTATTTATTTTAGAGGGAGCAGGGGATAGGCAGAGAAAGAGAAGGAGAGAGAGAATCACAAGCAGGCTCTGTGCTATCAGCACAGAGACCAATTGGGGTTAGATCTCATGAACCATGAAGCTTAACCACCCAGGTGCCCCAAGAAGGTCTTTTTAAATGTAGTATTAGGCTAAAATAGAACAATGAGAGGATTAAGGGGGCTGTGGTAGTAGTGACAGATGGAAACTGATATCGGTGGCCTGGGCTATGATGCTGTTGGAGGGGGATTTGGGAAAAGAAAAGAGACAAGCAAACAAACAAACAAACAAGCAAACAAACAAAACCAGAAAGTCCTGAGAATGGGATGCTGTGGATGAGGGAAAGCATGTGAAAATAACACTTGGCTCCAGACTTCTAGTTTGAAGAGTCTGGCAGGTAAACATACCATTATTGAGATCAGACAGAGTGTGGGAGTGTGGGGGTAATAAATAGAGATAAAGACACTGTGATTTGGTGTGGAAAATCAAGGTTAATATTTAAGATATATTTAGTTATAGATGAATGTGAGACTTTGAAATGGACAAGATGGATTAGAGACCTCATAGAGTTACAAATTTGCCTATAAGGTAGGTAAGTGCATTTTTACTTTTTAATCTATGAGTGAACATGGAGTCAAAACTGATGCTAAAAAATTCCTTCACCCAGCATTCAAGTAGAGGAGCTGAGTCTACAAAATAACCCAAAAGCTTTATTGAGATGAAGATGAACACCAAGAGAGGAAAGTAAAGGAGAAAGAGGAGGAAGAGGAAGAAGGAGAAAAAAAAGAAATCTGAAATAATAGTGTAAAGGTCAGTTAAAGGAAGAACATTTCTGAAAAGGAAGGGGTGGTCTTTTGGGTTTAATACTGAGAGACTGAATAGGATCTTTGGAAATCTACATATATCATTGCTGTTTCATGGTACCTGATGCAGATCATTGATAATATTAAAAAAAAATATTTTCGCTGGACTGGTTTGGAGCCAGAAGCCAAACTGAGGTAGACTGAATTACGGCTGGGTAGTGAAGAAGTGGCATCATTTCATTAGACACTTTTTATTTATTTTTAATTTTTCATTTTTTTAAATGTTTTATTTATTTCTGAGAGAGAAAGAGAGAGACAGTGTGAAGAGAGGAGGGTCAAAGAGAGAGGGAAATACAGAATCTGAAACAGGCTCCAGACTCTGAGCTGGCTGTCAGCACAGAGCCCGACACGGGGCTCGAACCCACGAACTGTGAGATCATGACCTGAGCCAAAGTCGGCCGCCCAACCAACTGAGCCACCCAGGCACCCCTCATTAGATACTTTTTAAAGAGGCAAGGTGATATATAATAGAGAAATGCAATGACAATTAGAGAAAAATATGGGACAAAGGAACTATAACATATGAACTCTTACTATAATTCTTTGCTACCTAAGAAATTTTATTCATTGTATGTTTGACAGAGAAGAATTTATAATTGTTAAGTAAAAGGACTTGAGTTAGACAACTGGCACAAATGTCAAATCTTTTACTGACTAGCTATGTGATGTTGAATATGACACTGAAAACTCAGGCTCTTTATCACATACATGTCATATCTACCTCCTAGTTTGTTGTGAAAATTAAATGAAATATTGTATGTGGAGCATTTAACACAGTCCCTGATACAAGGTAAATGCTCAATAAATTTCTCTTATTCCTTTTACTCATATATGATGATGATGATGATGATGATGATGATGATGATGATGATTTTCCCTCCAGTTTAACAAGGCAACTAGTCCACATAAAACCCAGGATAAATTTAGAAGAGCCTATCTGTGGTCAAAAGTCACTTTTTATGATATTTTCAGAGAATATGAAATCATTTTCTATGTATTTTGCCTACAGAATCTTTTCCTCATTTTTAATCCTGGTGTACAGAATTTGGGACATTTGTTTTGAACATTGGATGGTTCAATCTTGAAATAAGGGTGAAGTAATTCTACAGACTACCACTAGAGGACAGAAGAGAGTCAGGCAACATCTGAGAGGAACTATTGAGGGACCAATGTCCTTGATGCCAGGACAGGCTTCTCTATTGTGGAAAACTCAGATACCAGAGCCAGAGAATTGTTTTCATTAAGCTCATTATTTTAAAGTTAAATAATGTAGAAGAAATCTATCCCAGAGACATAGTTTGTTTGCATTTCAAAGGCATTAAGGGGTCAGTTTTTATTTTACCACTCTGCTCTTATACTTCTATTATAGCTTTCATGTAATTCTGCATTATATTATTTTTATTTCATGCTTGTCACCAAACACCATTGTATGTAAAATTTTTGAAGGCTGGGGTCATGTCTCACTTGGACAGTTCTTTAGCTTAGCATACTCTCCAGGGACTTACTTTCAAAATTCATTATCATCAACCTAGACAGAGGCAATAGCAAGATTCTCCTAGATTAATGATTAGGGAAGCAGAGATACAGATAAGGGGCATTCACATTACTCTCTACATTTGATGGGCTCAGGTGTGTTTTAAGCACAAAATCAGTGCCAGAAAATTCAGCAAATGTGCCTTAAAGTATATTCTCTTGATGAAGAAGAATAAAGGAAATATTTATTCAATCTGTAATGTGTATAAGTGTTATGTGCTTTGACAGGCATTATTTAGTTTATTAATCTCAACAGTTTGGTTAGATAGAGTTCTCACTTCATTTTACAAATGAGGAAATCGAGGCACAAAATGCAACTTGCTAATGTCACAAAGCTCGTGTATTTTGAGCTGTTAAAGAAAAACTACACCAGAAAAAAATGAGAAAACAAAAATTGATTTTATCCTGATATTATGGCCAGCAGTAGGGGAGAAAGCACAGATCAAGTCCCATCTCACAAAGGTGATGCGAGAGCATATGGATCATGAAATTAAGAAAATACATTTTTAAATGTCACAGGTGTTTTTTATTAAGCTAGACAATATGAAGCTTCATTTTTGTAGTACAGTTACATTTTTATATTTAATTCTGTAATATAGATAAACACAAAATTACCAGTATGAAAAATAAGCAAATAATAAAAGAGGCAAGAAAACATATGCATAATCTTCAGAATATCACCTCTAAACATATGCACACAACTTTATAAACCATATATCCCACTTTTTGAAATTCAGGGAAGTCACACATTCATATAAGGAAAATGGTTTCAGAATGTGTATCTTGTAAATATAACTCACTATTGATATTTTCATATAGGACATTGAGTCACACATTAGACACTTTTTCTCCCTTTAAAACTCTCCCCCACATAATTATGGGGGCATAATGGTTATCAAAGAACTCTGTGCTAGCCCATTTTTCAATACGTATTTGATTAATACTTATTTTAGTCAGTTCATGGCAAAGATCTTCTAGAACAATAAAGGACAGTTTATATTTTTTAGAGGTCAGATATGTACTCTCACAAAGAAGATATACTGCTATAAAGTCTGAGGTGTTACGTGTGTTAAGGTAGATATGGTGACAAGCTATTCATGTTTGAAAGTAAATACTAAAGTTATTTCCAGCAGAATCTAGACTACTTCTCAAAATAAAACTTTAAATTTAATCTCGGAACTTAGTTAGGACATAGTAGAAAAACCAGACATCTGTATGAGACATGGAAATGCGTGTGTTGGAAATAGGGACAGGACAGTTACTCTTTAAACTTCATGGAAACTATATAACAGTTGTAACTATTAACTTATCTCCAGAATTATGGATTTATTTTATTCAGAAAGATTTTCACAATCAGGAAGGAAGGAAGGAAGGAAGGAAGGAAGGAAGGAAGGAAGGAAGGAAGGAAGGAAAGAGGAAAAAAAGAAAGAGAAAGGAAGGAAGGAAGGAAGAAAAAGAGAAAAAAGAAAAAAGAAAGAGAAAGGAAGGAAGGAAGATATTTTTACTTATATGAAGAGACCTCTGTTTGTACTGCAGTTTTCATTCTGTACTGTTTCTCCATCACTGTGTATTATTACCTCTTTATATTCATATTTAAGCATCAATTTAATAGCTCTGTACCATAGAGTATCCTCAAGTGTTCTGAAGAATATCTGTTTCTAAATTTCCACCTTCTAAATAATGTTGAAATGTGTATCTTGGTGCGTGGAGATGTTGGCTATTGGTATTTATTTCAAAAAGGAAGAGGTATGGTTTGTAAAGTTGTGTGCATATGTATGGAGGTGATATTTTGATGATTATTCATATGTTTTCTTGTCTCTTTTATTCTTTGCTTATTTTTCATACTGGTAATTTTGTGATTCTCTTATCAATCAACTATATTACAAAAATGAAGCTTCATATCGTCTAGCTTACTAAAAAACAATTGTGACATTTAAAAAGTTATTATCTTAATTTCATGATCCATATACTCTCACATCACCCTTGTGAGGTGGGATTTGATCTGTGCTTTAGATCTGTGATATCGATGGGTAATGGACAGATGGCCCTTGGAATAAAGTGTTAACTCTCTTACAAGATACTTATGGTTTTAATAGTCTGGATTCAACCTACCTTTATACTTTTGCTTCAGAATTCATGAAGCTCAGGGACAAAATTAATAATTAATTGCATTTCCTTACCTATTTTGCCTAAAAATCTATTTCTGTTCTTATTTAATAATTTTACTAATAAGAATTACTAATTAATTACATTTAATAAACTATATAATTATAAATAATTGTATGTCTTACATACTGAAATAATAAAGAAAGTGAAACTAAGGAATTAGAGGAGGTTACCAATCTAATAAAAGATATGTAATATATACAAGAATATTATTTGAGTAAATAAACACTAAGATATGTACAGCCAATACATATATAAAATTCTTCATGTTTTATCTATTATTTCTGCAAAGAACCTGTGCTGATAGGTTATTTCCATTTTTATTTTGTTATGTTTACTTGGAGAAAGCATCTGCAAACTTTAATACTCTAAGCCTCTCCAAATCATGTTTTTCGGATGTAGTATCAGAAATAATTTTGATCAGAATAGCAAAGCTAATACTAAGTTGCTAAATTCCCTTATTACCTATCACTGCAGTATGACTCTAATATTCCTGCAGAGATATTTCTTTCCAGGACTTAGAAGGGAGATAATGAATTGTGGTACCTCTGCTTATTATGGAGTTTCTATTCCTGAGTGCTCAACTCCATCTTTAGTCTGTCTGGGATACAATCAGGCTTGATTACCAAACAATGGATACTCATTAAATGTTCTTAGTTTCCAGGCAACCACATCTGTCAATCAGTGAAGCCTGAACAGAAGTTCTTCCAAATAATCTTTCAATTTTTTTTCTTTTAAATACACCCTCTTCTCTTCACAGCCATTATTTTTTCAACAATTCTTTAGCACTAAATTGTTTTAACTATCATGTAAGTGATGTTCTTCCCTTCAATCTTTTCCTTCTCATTCCCCTCTTAAAATTAAACATCCTTTTGGTCATTGGATTTAGTATTCTACATATATATGTATATATAAAGTAGCCCTTATTCACAAATTCTACTTATTTGTTAGCTATCACTAACTATAATCTTGATATCTTAAAGTACGAACATTTTTATTGCATTCAAAATGCCTAAAGTACCTGTAGTATAAGATGTACTCAATAATGATTGTTGCATTAGATGAATGCAGATGGGGAGGGATAAATAAACTGAAATGCAAGCTCTCTTATAGAGAATTTATGTTTCTTAATAATCTGAGTCACATTGCAGGCAATTCTTCAGGCATTTTTCATGTTGCTATATGGGGTTTCTGAACAAAAGGCACTGACCATCTTTCAAGAAGGTTTACAAGAAGGTAAACATTCTTCAAAGCTAGAAATAGTATCTCCCTTTAGGTCAAGGAGAAGAATTTTATCCTCTCCAAAGTCATTTTGGGGTAAGAAAGTCAAAGATAAGTTGTTTACATTCAAGAGTAGAGGCAAAATTCTCTTATTCTGGAGGGAAGAATGGGCAGTTTACCAGTAGTCCTAATATAAGATCAGAACCAGATTGCAATTTCAGAATTCCTCTTCTGTACCTGTACCTACATGTGCAGGTCACGTTTGGCCCTTGCCAAAACATCAGGAGAATGGATTGGGGCTTGAGGATCTGGGGTTAGGAGTTTATTCAGATTGCTGCTTTGGCCATAAGTAATGAATTGCACATGTGTCTAGTCCAGAGAGGTAAAACCTCAGATTTTGTTTTGCAAGAAAGGTAAAATCTCAGATCCTTCAGGGTCTGAATCAACAGACTCACTCTAGCATTCTGATCTAATTTGTAAGATCATTTTAGTTTAATTACTTAAGCACTATACACACAACTCATGTAGAGTATTTCCCTTTAAACTAACACATACAAAAAATGTTTCTAAGACATTAGGTTCACAGTAAAATTAAGAGGATTATAGAGAGATTTCCTAATTATCTCTGGTCCCACATACGCATAGCTTAACCCATATTAGCCTCACTCAACAGAATGGTACATTGTTTACCAAGAATAAACCCACACTGACACATCATAAGCACTGAAAGCCTATAGTTTATTTCAGGATTCATTCTTGGTATCATACAATCCATTGGTTTGGACAAATGTGTAATATTATGCACCTATCATTATGGTGTCATACAGAGTAGTTTCATTGCCCTAAAAATCCTCTGTGTTCTGCCTGTTCACTACTCCACCTTCCTGGCAGCTTTTGATATCTTTACTGCATCCACAGTTTTGCCTTTTCCAGAATGATCCAGTTTACCTATATCATTGCAGGCATTTGTCATTTGTCATTGTTCCTACTTTTTATTTTAGCCATTTGGATAGAAGTATAGTGATATCTCACTTACTTTTAATTTTTAGTTACCTAATCAGTAATGAAATGGGCACATTTTTCTGTGCTTATTTGCCATCTCTACCTACATCAGTGAAATGCTTGTTCATATCTTCTGCCCATTTTTATTTGAAGTATTTGTTTTTTACTTTTGTTGATGTTGAGATTTTATGTGTTTTCAATAGTAGACATTGGTTTCACATGTGATTTGCCAAAATATTCTCCTAGTCTTTGCATACCTGGAAAACTCTCACTCGATCACAGTATATAATTATTTGTATATATTATTGGATCCAATTTGACAATATTATGTAGAGTAAATTTGCATGTAAAGTTATAAGAGATGTAGGTCTATTTTTCCTTTGGTGTGTATGTTCTTTCTTTGTTTCTAACATAATAATAATACTGGTCTCATAAAACGAGGTGGGAACAATTTCCTCCTCTTCTATTTTCTGTATGAGATTGCTTAACATCAGTATTAATTCTTTTTTAAATTTTTGGTACAATTCTCCAATGAAACAGTTTAGGCTTGGAGATTCTTTTACCAAGATCTTTTTAATTAAAAATTTAATTCTTGCTATGGTCATAAGACTATCCAGGTTATCTATTTCACCTTATTGGGTTTTGGTAGTTTGTGGTTATTATGAGAATGGTCTATGTTTTCTAAGTTTTTGCATGCATGAGCGTAAAATGGTTCATAGTTATTATCTTATCACAATGGTGACACTCCATAGGTAATATCACTTTTTATTTATTTTTTATTAACTCTGTGCCATGTTTTCCTCAATGGGAACCAACACCTGCCACATCTTTGACATGAACTATCTTCAATAATATCCACATTCCTAACCCCCAAACACTTCAAAGATGCCATTAAAAGGTCACTTTCTATGCGACCTCCTTTTCAGATTTGTCAGATATTTTCCTCCAGTTTTTTTCTATTCTGATGTATTTTACTGTCAAATTTCAACTCAACAGAGGAATATCATAAAAATCGATTGGTCAGGCAAAACTAAGTTTATTAGACTTATTGTAGTAAAGGAGAATGCCATTGACTGAGTGATACTAGTGTCTATAAAGGGATTAAAACAGTTTTCCCAATTTCATTGGTTTCAAGTTGTGCTTTCTTAGAACCTTTTGTCTTTTTCTTTTTCCCCACTCCTTGCCTTTTTCTGAATATCAGCCTGTCCTTAGTACCTTAAAAAATCTTAACTCTTGCAAAAACAGTTCTCAGAAGATTGTTCTGACAGTTACCTGAGTAGTACTGGATCCACAATTCCTAATAGTAAGCATGGACCTCCACAACAATTTCCATATGGCCCAGCCACAGGTTTTACAGCAATTAGAGATGAAGAGAAGTTCTACCTCAGCCAAAGCACAAGGACACTCTTCTCTCCTCTCCTCACCCGATAAAACTCCAGTATTGCTTGGCTCAGGGAGTTATTTGGTCTTTAGCTGCTCCCTGATGCATATCAGCTGAATAAAGTTTTTAATCTGAAGGGAAACAAAACATGCCACCCCGAAATATGCCATTTTGGCATATTGATTATTTTGAATTAAAATTACTTAAGAAACAGCTAGTGCAAGAAGGACACTGTGACCCTTCTTCATCATGTGAAAGCAGGTAATAAATCTCCCATGTGAATCTACCAATATTTTTTTCATTATGTTTTGTTTCTTTTTAAACAATATATTTTCATTAAATATTATTAATCATTACTGATCTATTAATTGATTCTACATATATATTTTGAATGTATCAGTTATATTTTATATTCTAAGTTAAAACAAATATAAGGCACTGTTTGTGAACTTTAGACATATGTAAAGAATGTTCACTTTGTTAAAGTTTTTTTCCAAGTTTTTCTTTAAATTCAGGTTAGTTAACATACAGGGTAGTGTTAGTTTTGGGAGTAGAACTCAGTGATTCATCACTTTTACATATAACACCCAGTGCCTTCCTTATCACAAGTGCCCTCCTTAATGCCCATCATTTAGCTCAAACTCCCACCCACCTCCCCTCCAGCAACCCTCAGTCTGTCCTCTGTAGTAAAGAGTCTTTTATGGTTTGCCTTTTTCTCTGTTTTTTTTTATCTTGTTCTATTTTTCCTTCCCTTCCCCTGTGTTCATCTGTTTTGTTTCTTAAATTCCACATGAATGAAATCATATGGTATTTGTCTGACTTACTTCACTTAGCATAATACACTCTAGTTCCATCCACGTCATTGCAAATAGCAAGATTCCTAGTTCATTTTCATAATTGCTTACTGAGTACCATTATTTGTCAGGCCATGTCAGGTCCTGAGACAGGCATTCTAGGTAAAATAGGGACCTACTATTAAGAATAAAATGATAGTAACATAAATAAGTAATTTCTATAAAATATAACTCTGGTTGAGAATTCTTTGCTACAGAAATCCCAAGTAGAGTTCCATCAACTGTTCTGGATGATTAGAAGTCAGATGGAGAAAATTCTGATTGCTTTACATCAATAAACATTTTTTTCTTTTTTTCTTTTTTTAAAAATTTTTTAAATGTTTTACTTATTTCTGAGAGAGAGACAGAGAGAGAGAGAGAGAGAGAGAGAGAGAGTGAGCAGGGGAGGGGCAGAGAGAGAGGGAGACACAGAATCCAAAGCAGCCTCCAGGCTCTGAGCTGTCAGCACAGAGCCCGATGTGGGGCTTGAACCCACCAACCGTGAGATCATGACCTGAGCCGAAGTCGGACGCTTAACCGACTGAGCCACCCAGGCGCCCCTAAACTGTTTTTTATTTTCTTAAATAGTGTATTGTCAGCTCTCAGTTTGTTCTCAGCTTTCAAGAGCATTTTTAGAATGTTCTCTGTAAATGGAAAGTCCCCAGAATAAGCTGGAGCAATATACTGTGTCCTTCCACCCATGTTCTCCAGTAAGAAAATTCCCAGCTTATTTCAGGGAAAACATTGGGTGAGAAAGTGGAAGAAAGATAATAGTGATGGTGGAAAAAAACAATATATTCTTCATATATTATTCTTTCTATATTTTCTATGCTGTGGGTGCCTTAATCAGGTTAATCAGAGCTGTTCTTTTCCTGATTAATAGTCAACCAAGACAGTCCATTAACCTCTTCATGAGATTCTTGTGCCATTACATCATACCAATCCCTGCTATTTTAAATGTCCCTTGGGGATCATCCTTGAAAAGTTTGAAATTTGTTATTAAAAGTTTCCAAAGTGGGTTCAAATAGTTCAGCAAAAAAATGTAGTCCTTAATCTATTTTTCTTTCAAATTTACCTGCATCAACTTTGCTTATTATAGCTCACCAGAGGTTCTGAAATGAGATCAGAGGGCAGTATAAATACATTCAATAAAAAAAAAATTCCAACAAGTTTGAATATAAATATTTCTATTATTAATTTTCCAAGAATAAATTAAACCACCAAAAGTAAACCCTTGCAAAGTTAAAATTCAAAGGAATTAAAGGAAAAAGTGCATTTTCTCTGATGTTAATTCCACTCAGTCTCTATTAGAGGAATTTTCATTGAAAACCCTGTGTAGAGGTGGGATTTTGGAACCAGTGTAGCTTGGTTCATTTTCACTCTGTTTAAGGGTAAGGTTATTTCACGACCTCAGGAATTGAATTAGTGAAAGGTTCTGTTTCTCTTGTGCCCCACTTTTAAGGGGTTCTATGAATTAATAAGCTAAATGAAGTTATGATATCAGCCTAATACAAAGTTTAGATATCAAGCCAAAATCTAGGGTCTACAATAGTTATACCAAATGAATTTATTTACTCATATTGAGTCTAACAGAAGAACATTTGCCAAAGACCATAAAAATAATTATTTTATATAAAGAAAAGACAAGATAGACTGTTAGCTTAGTTTCAGTCTACCATTAAAAATTAATCTAAGACAGCTATCCAGAGAGTAAGACCTTTGAACTTAAAATAAATTAGGGGACATCTCTTAGCATGAGATTAATTAGGGACACCTTGCTTTTACCAAGTTGGGAAGAGTCTTCATTTTTTTAATTATCTTCTCACAGAGAATGGAAACTGAGATATACCTGTCTAGTTGCCAAACTGTGAAATTAAAACAAAAATGTGTGGCCTCAATCATATGAGAAGTCTTTTTTTTTTTCCCCCTGATAATTCAAAGCCTCTTAATTTCTATTTCACCGTTGAGACCCATGTGTCCTATATAATTCACTGGGAAACTGTATGTGCATAAAGTGCCCTTCATTTTGTCATGAGCATATGTTTTTAATCCAGAGACAATGTGATTACTACACTGGACTCTAAAACTCCAAGGGAAAATTATCCCTTAGTTTCCCCATCGGATCTTATGAAGAAGCACCCTCAGAAGACTACTAACTCACCAGCTGTGGAGAACCAAAAGCATTGACATATGATCCTCAATATACCTCAGTTATTAATACCTCTAGTATTGAGTTGCAGGTGGTTTTTTTGTTTGTTTTGTTTTGTTCCTGCTAAAGCTTACAGCCAAGAGTTATACCTCTTGGGTACCATGGGCTTCTATAATTCCTTTTATTTCTATCAGTATGCCTGAGCTGAGAATTGAATAGTTAAGCCTAATTCTTCAATTAATCCTGCTCTTAAATTGGTCCCTAGTCCTATCTACTTGACAAAAAAAATTCAGTTCAAGCAAGAAAAAAATACATCTTAGCTTCTAATGTCCTAAAAATCCAGTATAAGTAGATGAGAAAATTCAATTGTCCATGGAAAACAGATGAAGCCTAGCCTTTCAGCTGGTCTTTCTTTGATTCCCAATGACATTTTGTTTTAAGAGTTTAATCACCAAGGGAAAAATGACAGATATAACAAATATAACACACATGAAGGGAGTATTTATAATGAAAAGATGATAATCCTAGGATATCATAATTTTGCCTTAGCTGTAAGTAAAGAAAGGTAATTTTGGATGCTGTTAGACACATGATACATATTAAAAATATTAAGGGAAAAGAGAAGATTGCTGATACAAGTAGTTTTGAAAATGCAAAGCCTAAAATGTATTTTTCACCCTACAAAAGGTGAATTTTAAAAATAATATGAATTCAATTACTACTAAGATGTTAAAATATAGCATTAGTTAAAGGTCACTTATATTGTCTTCAATGTATTCTGCAGTTTGTCACATTTAAAAGTGAGTTTCTGGCCTGATTGTTTTGTCTTTACTATGATATTCTCCCTTTTAAAATTTATGGGGCTAGCCTAAAATATAGAACTCTTTAACTCAAGAGTATACTTACAGGAAAACTATTTTACATGCATTTATTTAAAAATACTCCTGGCACCTTATGGGGAAATATCATAAAATCTGAAACCCTAAATTATAAGTAGTCTTATTAGATTCATTTATGCATATATAGAAATATATATATATATGTACACACAGTCATTACATACATATAGACTAACATGTATTTTGTAGACTATCCAATCACTCCAGAAAAAGTTTTGTCCTTTTCTTTTTTTATTTAATATGTGGATCATTGGCATTACATGAAATCTTTCACCGATTAATTATAATAGGTATATAATATACTACATATCTACTATATAATATATCATATATAACAATATATAATACACTATATGCTATATACTATTATATATACTATTATACTACATATAATATATAGTATAGTACATACTATATCTAACTTAAAATCCTATTATCTATATATTAATATTTAAATTAATATTAATATTTTAAGCTTTGAATTAGTTATAATTTTTCTTTCATTATTTTTTAAATTCCCACTGCTTCTTATCTAGGACCTTTATTAATTGCAAAAACATGTTTCATAGTAGTAATAATCAATACAACTCTTGAGCATACACTGCACTGACAATCTTTCAATGCTTTGTATGAACTATCTTATTTGTCCTCCTCACCATGCCAGGAGGTAGGCACAGTTATTCCCATTTTGCAAGTGAGAAAAGTAAGCACTGATACATCAAGTAAGTGAATATATAAAGTCCCTAAGCAAGTGAGAACCAGAATTTGAATTTGGATGATCCATCTTCAGACCTGATGCTCGTAGATGCTGTATTGTATGAGGTTAGTGTGGGAGTTTCCCAGAAATACACAGGATATCGCATAACCACTTACAACTTGTTTTTACATTTTGGAAACTGTGTTCTTGGTCCCAGACTGATGCCAATCCACTATATCTGCCTTTCTAGAGATGGGAGTAGTTCAAGCAAGTGAATTGCATCTCAAGATTCAGTGTTTTCTCTAAAACAGGTGATATTCTCCCAATATAGTTTATTTATGGGATTTGAAATTACACTATGTAAAACACTTGATACAATTTCAAACTTATATAATTATGAGTTATTATTAATAGCAATAAAATATGTCTAAAAATAAAAAAGATATTCGTTTCCATGGTATATGAAATCTTCTATTTTGGATAATTAGCTAAATAATACATTTATTTTTTTCTTCTTGAATATATTTACTTTTAAGACCTAGGAAAATAAATATGAAAGCAGAAACCTTAAAAGGTTTATATGCATTGGCCAAAAAAATAAAATATATAGGAATAAACTTAACCAAGTTTATTGGTATTTAGTCCAGTTTTAACCAACTCTGAAATGTTGTTAAATTGTTAAAGTGTCTATAGTACCCAAAGCAATCTACAGCTTTATCACAATCCCTATAAAAATACCAAAGGCATTTTTCACTATATTAGAATAAATAATCTTAAAATTTGTATATGACCACAAAGAACCCTGAATAGCCAAAACAATATTGAAAATGAAGAACAAAACTGGAAGACAAAAGACAGAAGACAAAAAGATAGTCTACAGACATATGAAAAGGTGCCCAACATTACTCATCACTGGGAAAATGCAAGTGAAACCAATGGGATATCACCGCACACTTGTCAGAATGGCTAAAAACAACACAGGAAACCACAGGTGTTAGTGAGGATATGGAGAAATAGGAACATTTATGCAGTTTTGTTGGGAATGCAAACTGGTGCATCCAGTGTAGAACACAGTATGGAGGTTCATAAAAAATAAAAAAGTAGAATTACCATGTGATTTGGTAATTCCACTAATGAGTTTTACTGAATGAATACAAAACACAAATTCAAAAAGATATATTTTTATATGTTTATTAAATGTTTATTAAAGCATTTTTTACAATAGCCAAATTATGGAAGCAGCCCAAGTGTCCACTGACAGGTGAATGGATATAGAGGAGGAATGGATAGATGGAATATTATTCAGCCACAAAAAAAAGAATGAAATCTTGCCTTTTACAACAACATGGATGGATCTAGAGAGTATAATGCTAAGTGAAATAAGTCAAAGTCAGACTCAGAGAACAACAAATGCCATATGATTTCACCGAAATGTGGAATTTAAGAAATCAAACAAAGAATAAAAAGACACACACACACACACACACACACACACACAGGAGAGAGAGAGAGAGAGAGAGAGAGAGACTCTTAACTATAAAGATTGAACTGATGGTTACCAGAAGGGAGATGGGTGGGGAGATGGTTAAAATAGGTGAAGGGTTAAGAGTACACTTACCATGATGAGCATTGAGTCATGTATTGAATTGTTGAGTCACTATATTGTATAACTAAAACTAATATAAATTATTTTAACTACACTGCAATTAAAAAAATTGCACCTGGGTGGCTAAGTCAACTGAGTGTATGACTCTTGATTTCAGCTCAGGTCATGATCTCATGTTTCTTGAGTATGAAAACCATGTCAAGTTGACAGTGCAGAGCTTGCTTGGGGTTCTCTGTCTCTCTGTCTCTCTCTCTCCCCTGCTCTCTCTCTCTCTCTCCCTCTGTCTCTCTCTAAAAATAAATAAATGAACATCAAAAGAACCTTTGTATATATTGATTATGTACAAAACTAATTTGAAACATTTAAAAATAATGAATATTAAACAATTGGCCAAAAGTCAGAGATCTCATTGTTTTTGTTGAGCGCTAATTGATCTTATTTATAGGATGATAAGTGAGATATTAAAAAATTTTCGAGCAGACTTTATTCAAAATAAAGTTTTCCAACCATATTCATATAGTTTTCTAGTTCTGATGAAACTAAATAGGGCTCACATATTAGCTCCTTTGGTTTCTTAGCTCTTTTCCAGTAAGATATCCTTGAATTCATTGGTGTATGAAAAAAATGCCTTATATTAGTTCCGTGGATGTGAACTTGCTTTTGGAAAAAGTGACATTCCTTTATACCCTCTTTAAAACCCCAAATGATTGCTGGTGTTGACTTCAAATCATTCATTACATTTATTTATTCACACAGACTGAGAATAGTATATTTCCTATACTAAGTAGCAAGAATTAAATGTTTGTAATGACAGAACTATGTATAAGGTTTTGAAGAACATATTATGCATTCATCTCATCTAATTTATAATGAGTGATGCAAATTATCTCAGGGTCAAAATAATCTGCTACATGTTATCGTGCTGTAGGAGTGACAGTTAAAGTCCATCTTTTTTTTTTTTCTCTCACAAATTAAGAAAAAAATATCATTGGGAAAATAGTGACTAGTTTTAGATTATTGTTTGGGATATTTAAAGGTACTTTTACACAATGGGTGCTCTGTGCTAGAAATTGTACACTGTGTTCACAAATTAGTATGTTGTTATATTCCTAAACGTTAATGATCTCACTCCTATTGAAATATCATGCATGCCTGTCTAAACTAAGTCTACCAGTATAATCGGAGAAAATTTTACTTGAAAGCACATGACTTCTTGATAGATTGTCTTCAGAAATGAGAAATCCTGTGGCGCCTTGGTGGCTCAGTTGGTTAAGTGTCTGACTTTGGCTCAGGTCATGATCTTGCGGTTTATGGGTTCAAGCTCCGTGTTGGGCTCTGTGCTGACAGCTAGCTCAGAGCCTGGAGTCTGTCTTCAGATTCTGTGTCTCCCTCTCTCTCTGACCCTCCCCTGCTCATGCTGTCTCTCTCTCTCTCTCTCAAAAATAAATAAAACATTTTTAAAAATCATTAAAAAGTTTTAAAAAAGAAATAAGAAATTCTTTGCTCTACAAATGTGAGTTAAATTTTAATATCATTACACTTATATTCCTTTTGCTTATACAGTAAGAATGAATATCCCTTAGGCAAGGCATTCCAGTAACTTTAGGGAAAAGAAGGTTAAAACAAGTTGAGCTTAGAACTTATAGTAGGTTGAGAGTATACTGATACTTAATAGGAAAAAAAAGAACTATAAAAATAATGTGAACATTTAACTTGTCATCTTAATTATAATCTCTGATTGTACAGTCTTTTATTCACAAATAAAATACTAAGCAATATTTATCAAACAAGAATACACATTGGAATTACCTGGGGAACTTAGTGTTGGGTCCCAACACTAAGCATTCTAATTTAGTTCTTGTGGTTTGTCATTTTAACTATCATGAAATTTATAATGTAAGTGATTCCAACTCATAAAACTCTAACCCTTAATGTGCATGTACTATTATATACAATATGGATATTATTGTACAGTATTTTATAATAATAATAAAATTAATAGAAAAGGAAAATATATGTTTTAATAACAAAGTTGCCAAACACCAAAACCTCTCATTGTTTTCAGTGCCTATCTATGCTTCTTTTCCCAAATCTTAAGTCAAACTCTGAAATCCCAAAACTATTATACTTCCCATGTCATGTATTACATTCTTTCTTATGTTTTAACTATTTGTACTCTTGTGTGATCTCCCACTATACTATGAAAGATAAAGGACAGGCAGAATGTCATTCTTTTGGTGTTGCTATTTTGTTTTGTTTCGTGTCATGGTTTCTTACCTTTAGCACCTAATGCAATCACATGACATGTGGTAGTTTCTGAATAAATAGGTGTTGAATTAATCCTTAGTAGATTCTCTGAAGTCCTTGTCATTAATACTAACCCTGTACATTGTTATATGTACTATATCTCACACACATTACAGGTAATTGAGGATAATCCAGCCTGCTATTGATTATGGGATTCTTGAAAGTGAATACATTAAAAAATATCTTACAAAAATAAGCCTGGGTGTCTCAGTCTGTTAAACGTCTGACTTTAGTTCAGGTCATGATCTCACGGTTCTTTGGGCTCTGTGCTGACAGCTCAGAGCCTGTAGCCTGATTGAGATTCTGTCTCCCTCCTTCTCTGCCCCTTCCCTGTTCGTGCTCTCTCTCTCGGTCTCTCTCTCTCTCTGTATCAAATATAAATAAACATTTAAAAAAATAAAAAATGAAGTGATTATAGTGGGGACAGACAAATTCAAGGCATTTATTAGATCATCATCATCTTTCAGTGTAATCAGTTTTGAAGACACTGATAAAGTGGCAGAGATCAAGTTGATGTAAAATGCAAGATACTTTTTTCAAAATTGCATTATTTATAACCTTTATCATCTAATACATCTGTAAAATTCTAAATACTAAATAATTTTTAAATAATATTTAGTTAAATTCCAAATAAATTTTGAATTACATTGTGAAACATTCATCTGCTTTCAATAGTTGTATATTCTTCATTATTGAATGATAATTAACTCTGGAATCACAGCAATTTTTTTCCTCAAAATTCTACTTAGGCAAGGCTATTTACATATTGAGTGTATAGAAGTGAATATTCACATATATTGGGATAAAAGAGGAAATGTCCAGTAGACTGAAAAAACACAATATGCTCATGAAAACACTTGAGAATAATATATCAAATAATCATTTCTTATGGCTTGACTTCTTTAGATATTCATGCTGAATTTATCTAATTTCATGGTCTAATGACACAACCTTTGCATTTCTTGCTGTTGTCTGCTGATTTCAACTTCAATAAGTTTTCTGTTTAAACATACTATGAATTGATAAACATTCTCTTTTCTTGTCGGCTGACATATTGAGTCATCAAAATGAATGCCTCTTTTTTCATGAAGGCACTTACAGAGCAAATCAAAAGCATCTTGAACATCTACTTTTCACACTTGTTGCTGAAGTGTTTGAACTTTTTAAAAATAATATATCCTTGGAGGCCTGTGTGGCTCATTGGTTAAGCGTCGACTTCGGCTCAGGTCATGGTCTCACGGTTCGTGAGTTTGAGCCCCGCATCGGGATCTGTGCTGACAGCTCAGAGCCGATTTCAGATTCTGTGTCTCCCTCTCTCTCTGCCCCTCCCCCACCTGTGTTCTGTGTCTCTCTGTCTCAAAAATTTTTTTTAAAAATTTAAATAATATATTCTTTTTTTTTAATTTTTAAAAATGTTTTATTTATTTTTGAGAGACAGAAAGAGACAGCATGAGCAGGGGAGGGTCAGGAACCCTCTGTCAGCACAGAGCCCAACGCGGGTCTGGAACCCACGAACTGAGAACTGTGAGATCATGACCTGAGTCGAAGACAGACATTTAACGGACTGAGCCACCCAGGCACCCCTAGAAGGTTTATTATGACATACAATACACTCCTGATTAAAACAAAATAAATTTTAGTTTTTAAAGTTTTATCTTTAACATAATCTCTTTTCTGTTAACATAATTTATATGTAAAATGCCCATTCACTTTACATATGGTATACCATAATAGTCCTCACTTTGCTGGGTTGTGGGATATATGGATTTCAGCTCTCATAATTGAATTAGTACCAGTCAGTTAACACCACAGCTCAAAATCTACTTTTTAATCTAGATTTCCTTCTTTTTGCTAGTTTGCTAACATCACCATCATTATCATGTTCTTCCTCCTCATCATCAGTGGGTATTGAGTTAGGCAAATACATTTTGCCATCACTGAGAAGATTATGTGCTTTACATCTGTAGTCTTAATAATGTGAATTGTATTTATTGATATTTAAATTTTAACCAGACTTGCTTTTTTGGAATGAACTTAATTTCATGCTCATATATTATCCTTGTTTGCATATCATTGCATTTGGATCACTAATATTTTAAGAATTCTTTTCTGTGGGGCACCTGGGTGGCTCATTGGGTAAAATGTACAACTCTTGATTTCAGCTCCGGTCATAATTTTATTGCTTGTGGCATCAAGCCCCATGTCAGTGGCTCTGCCCCTCCGCTGCTCATGCTCTCTCAAAATAAATTTTAACTAAAAAATAAGAGAGAAAGAATTCTCATCTGTTTTCATGAAACAATATTTAATATATCTTTCTTGTAATATCTTTGATTTTGCTATAAAGGATATGGAATCCCCATAAAATAAGCAAGGGAGTCTTTCTTTTTTCATTATTTTATAAACAAATAGGAGTTTATAATACTGTAGTGGTTTGTCAATTTTATCTAAATATAATATTGTCCTAATATCTATTATTGTATCTATGATTAGCTTTTTTAATATGCCTAGGATCCATGTGATGGCATTTAATTAATTCCCTGTACCATTCATGTGTGCTTTCTTCTGTATTTCTCAATCATGCTAGAAGATCATGCATTTTATTATTCTTTTATACCAAATTCTAATTTTTTTGTGTTGCTCTATTGTATGTTCATTTTCTAATTCATTAATCTTTATCTTTTCACTTTCTATCACTTACATAGTGTTAATTTATAATCTTTTTATCTTTTTGAGATATATATTTAAATAACTGATTTCAGCTTTTCTTTTTATAATAGATGCATTTAGATTTTAAAAAATCTCTGCAAGTATGGCTTTAGCCGAATCCCAGAAGTTTTCATATGTATTGAGTTACAGTGCTTACAAATTTCAGTTGTGATTTTTGCTTTGACCCTGTGGTGACCTAAAATGTGTAGCTGAATATCCAAAGATGTAGTATTTATTATTATTTTTATTTATTTCTGATTAAATTCTACTGAGATTAAAAAAATATAGTGCGAATAATTTTAAAAGTTTTTTTCTTTTTTTTAAAAAATTTACATAATTTTTAGAGAGAGAGAGAGAGAGATAGCACAAGTGGGTGAGGGACAGAGAGGGAGAGAGAATACCAAGCAGGCCTCATGCTACCAGCACAGAGCCTGGTGCAGGGCTCGAACCCACAAAACTGAGATCATGACCTGAGTTGAAACCAAGAGTCAGACCCTTAACCTCCTGAACCACCCACAGGCCACTGTAGATAACTTTTTAAACTTAAAAACTGTTGAGCTTATATTATTATGAGTCTGTTTCTCTGTATTATTTATTTATTTATTTATTTATTTATTTATTTATTGGTACAGTTCATTTATTTTGGGTTTTTTTCAGATTACACATATAAGTGAAATCACACGTTATTTGTCTTTGTTTTGTGAGTGTTTTGTAATGTTTGTAATTATTGAATCACTAATTTAAATTATGTGTCAATTATACTTCAGTTAAAACATTAAAAAAACTATTTAAAAATGCTATTGGGATCAAATAACTTGAAAGTTGAAATGTGCTTTTGGAATTAGTAACAGGAGAATTCTCGGTGATTAGCAAGGACTACTTTCATAGCATCACAGTTACCATGGAATAAACGGTAAGTAAGTGTGGAGATGGCATCTGCAAGAACATTGTTTAGAAATGGCTTTGTGGGGGTGCCTGGGTGGCTCAGTCGGTTAAGCGTCCGACTTCGGCTCAGGTCATGATTTCATGGTTCATGGGTTCGAGCCCCACATCTGGCTCTGAGCTGACAGCTAGCTCAAAGCCTGGAGCCTGCTTCTGATTCTGTGTTTCCCTTTCTCTGACCCTCCCCTGCTCACGCTGTCTTTCTCTCTCTCAGAAATAAATAAAACATTAAAAAATTAAAAAAAAAAAAAAAGAAATGGCTTTGTGAAAGAGAATGAGTGGGAACCTGAGGGAATTGAGACATCATAGTTCTGGTAAAATTGATTACTTTGCTGTCAAAATCAACGAGGCTCCACCAGGTGTGATATCTGCTACAACTTAAGGTGTCAGAAATCAAGAGAGTAAAGAGTGATGCTGCCAGATGATGTCACCCTGAATTAGCGATGGTTTTACAAGAAGATGGACAAGTAATGATCCGTATGCAGCACGGGGAGGGAGCTAACAGCGCACTGACCTCATCTCCAACCTGTGACCGGCAAGTTGTAAGGAAAATAAGCAACCTCCACTTGTGATGGATTCAGTTTTTCTTTTTCTTTCTTTCTTTTTTCCTCGTGAGTTGCAATCATGAGTTGGACACAGAATGTCAATAGAAAATCACACCTAAGAGCAGACGTATGATGCACCAAATCTCACAACTAATATGAACTTCCCCAGTTTTGCCGAGTTCACATCGCAATTTCCTCATGTATAAAGTAAAAGCAGCAAATTTCTTCATTGTGAAGTGTAATATCCTTGTAGTGTTTGAACAGCCTCTGGCATTTGGTAAGTGTTATACATGTGTTAGCTATTACTAAATATGTTTGTTTGGAAACTTAGTAAATTACCATGAAACACATGGCTACTGGAAAGAAGTAGTGATTATCTCTTTACCAAAAAGACACGTGTTTTTTATTCAATGAATATGAGAAGACATGTATTGGAAAGAAATATTAATCAGGAGACCAAGTTTTTCCACCAAATTTTTTAAATCAACATTTAGAAGTTTGGAAACAAGTTGAACCAAACATTAATTGGATATGAATGTCCAACTCTAACTAGGAGGAAGAAATTTCCCCTATGATACAAAATTAGAACAAAATTGTTGCCATTAACAGAAAATTAACATTTAAGATAATGAAACGTGGAGGTTTAGGGTTTCAACATATGAATTTGGGGGAGAATACAGAGTCCATAGCAGAATGGGAATACAAAAATGAATAAGAAAGGTTTATGTACTTCAAGAACATCATTGTAGGGCTTTCCTAATTAGCTTCAAGAAAGACAATACACAGAAGTAATGAGAGCAATAATTTAACCAAGTAATGATTATCAGTGCTCATAAATGATGAAATGACAAATAAGTGAATTTTCACAAAATGAATGATTACAATTCCCCTGTATATGTGAATAACACCGTATCTTAAATATCTGGAGTTCTTAGAAGAATATACACCTTAACAATAAAAATTGTATCTGAACATTACTCAGCATTAAATACTTCTGCGTTATTAAATGAACTTAATTGGATATGTAAATTTTTCCCTTAAATGACTTTGCCAAAGAACTAAGTGACCTTGGGTGACTTTGCATTACTTTCCTGTGCCTCAGAGTAAATGGAAGACTGAGAGAGCAGATGGTGTAAACATATCAGCTGTTAACCAGGCATACCCTTGCCTCACCTGGACTCTTCCCCCACCCCCAGAGTGCAATGCTGTCTGGTGGCAGGCTTTGCTGTCACACAACTCCCTTTCCAGTGCTTTGTCCTCCACTTAGAACAATGGTATATTTGTAAAACACTCTCTTGGTGAGAGTTTATTTCCGCAATTCATGTTCAGCAACCTTCCAAAAAGCTGAGACCTTTGTGCAAATAGTATCACATTAATCAAATCAAATAAATATTTTATGTATAATTGCATGTGTATAAATTTTACAAGAATTAACAGCAGGTATTTCCTTGGTCAGAAAATAGATACAAATGTAATGTGACATTTTAGTGCACTCATAGAAAGATCAAAAACTATTTAAATTTAGCAATCTTTATGGTCTTATGCATATCTACAAGTATTTGTCAAAAGTAATAAAAGTATTATAGTAATTATAAGAGTAAATTAAAAATGATATTATGCACAAACTAGAAAGAAAAGAGACAGCTACCTCCACTGAAGAGAAAAAAAATACTGTGTGTTTACTTGGAAAGGTAGGACAGAGTCTCCATGAAGAAATAAAAAAATGGACTTTTAGTTTGGGCTTATCAGTTAAATGATCAATTAGTTCAAAATAACCATGGGTCTGTCACCAAATGTTAATGAATTTACCCAAAGAATATTCATTGGATATACTGTAAATGCTAGATGTTAAGGTAGACACTAGAGATAAAATAATGAAATAGAACCCTAGAAAATAGACCATAATTTAAGAAGAAACTTAATAACTATAATTTTTATATATACTTAAAAAACAAGTATTAGTTGTTATACAATTTTAGTACAGGAGACTCTTCTGGTTTAGAGTGGTCAAAGGCAGGTTATCTTTGTAAAAACATATAATATAATATTGGAAGGAATAGAAAGAATAGTCAGTAAAAAAGACAATCAATGAATGTTTTTCAGGCAGAAATGACAATATATATGAGATTAATACATTAAGGTCCTTAGTGTGCATTTTGAAAACAATGGCAAAAATACCTGGTGTAGGAAGAGTAAAGGGACTTAAGGCTGGAATAATAAGCCAGAGCCAAATGCTGTATAAGACATTATAAATAAAATGGGGTTTATTTTAAGAATAATGGAGCATTGGGAAGCCTGGGTGGCTCAGTCAGTTAAGGCTCTGACTTGGGCTCAAGTCATGATATCACAGTTTATGAGTTTGAGTCCCGCTTCAGGCTCTCTGTTCTTAGCACAGAGCTTCTTCTTTGGATCCTTTGTCTCCCTCTGTCTATTTGCCCTCCCCTATTCTCACACATGCACTCTCTAAAAAATAAATAAACATTAAGAAAAAGAGCAGTATAGCATTGAAAAGATTTTAGACAGAAAAGGGACATGCTTAGATTTTTCTAGTTACTTAATTTTGTTTTCCTTGAAAACTTTTCATCACACACAATGTCAAACAACTAACAGTTGGCAATATTGCAACTGTCCATCAGCAGATTAATAGACATGCATTTCTTCAGAAGAAAAATAATATAGGTCAGAAATTGGGAACTACCTCAAAAGGAAGAGCACATAAAAAGGAATACATTAAGGTAAAAAAAAAAACCTTATTATTCTTATTGATTTAAAGGATAACTTTAAAGTAATTAACTTATAATAGCTAAATTAGTAATTAACTTTAAAGTAACAAGTAATTTTAAAATAATTGTAACAATGTATTCAGTGATTAGAGCATATAGATAAATGAAATGAATGAGACAAAGCCTTTATGGATGGAAGGGGGGATCTGGAAACAGGTTGTTATAATGGATCTGCACTACCCAGGAAATGGTGCAGTATTATTTAGAGGTGAACTTAAATTAGTTGTAAATGGAAATGGAAAACTATACGGTGACCACTGAAAACAACAAAAAAGAAGGATACTTCTTATGCTTAACAGGGGAGATATAATAAACTCATAAAATGTTCGATCATAACCAAAGAAGGTTATGGTATTTTCTCTCAAAAATGAGAGAATGAAAAAAGAAACAAAGAATGAATACAATTAATTAGAAGACTGTTACAAACATGGTAAATATTAATCTAACAAATCAGTAATTACTTTATTTATGAGTGGTCTAAACACACCAGTTAGGATGGAATTTGTCAAATTGAGTAAGCAAACAAGATATACCTATATTTTATCTACAACAAACCCTCTGATTCGTTAAAAGTAAATGTATGGAGAAAGTTATCTCATGCTAACATTAAAAAAAGAAAGCTAGAATATCTATACTAATTACACTAAAAGAGGACTACAGAACAAGCAAAGTTATCAAGTATAAAGAAGAACATTACATAATGATAAATGGCAAGTCTCCCAGGATTCCTAACAATTATTAACACAGATGCACCTTTTGAGTGTCAAAAGGTAAATAAATGGAAAGACATCTAATTGAATAATAGACAATTCCATTATGATAGTTGGAAACTTCCAGACTTGTTCTTTAATAATTTGAAAATGAGGAGGCAAAAATCAGAAAGGATATGTTTTCCTACATTGTACTATTAACTACATCAGAAACACTTTTGAGTAGTTCCTTGAACAACATAATACACAGTCTTCTTTACCTCACATGGAACACCCTCTAACAACATATTCTGGGAGATAAAACACACCTTATCAAAAATTTATCAGGGACACCTGGGTGTCTCAGTCGGTTAAGCATCCAACCCTCAGTTTTGGCTAAGGTTATGATCCTGTGGCTTCATGGGTTCAAGACCTGCGTTGAGCTCTGTGCTGATATTGTGGAACCTACTTGGGATTTTCTCCCTCTTCTTCTCTCTCTGTCCCTCCCCACTCATGCACACACACTCTCTCTCAATAAATAAATAAATTTAAAAAAACTTTATCAAATTTAAAATAATAGAAGTCTTACAAAATTGTTCTCAGATGACTATAAAATTAAACTAGAAATCAATGAGAGTAGGCTGAAACATCTTCAAATATTTGGAGAATCAGCACCACATTTTAAATAATGTGTGTACCAAAAAAAAAAAGTCTCTAGAGCAACTAAATACGTTGGTCAAAATTAAGATGAACATATATTACCAAAATTTGTGAAATCCAGAGAAAGTGATGCTTAGAGGAAAATTGATACCATTACATGCATATGCTAGAAAAGGTGAAAGATCTGAATTTAATAACAAAAACACCCACCAGAGGAGAAGAAAGAAAGAATAGAAATATAAGTCTCAAACAAATAGAAGCAAAGAAATAATAAAAATTGCAATAGAAATCGACAGAATTGACAATAGAAAAATCATGGTGAATTCATTAAAAGGAAAATTTCTTTTCTAAGATAATGAATTAATAAACTCCTGGTGAGGGTACCTATGAAAATAATAGAAGAAATGCCAAGTAATAATATGAGAAATGAGAGATGCCATCAATATATATTGTGTGGATATTAGAAGCATAGTAAATGAAAATTATAAACACTTCCTTGAAAGACACGAACAACCTAATGTCATATGAGGTAAAGTAAATAGGCAAAACAAAACAAAACTCATAGATACAGAGAATAGACTGGTATTTTCCAGAAGGGAGGGCATAAGAGATGAGCAAATATGTGAAGGAGAACAAGAAAATAAGTCATGGGAATGTGATGTGCAGCAAGGGGATGATAATGAATGATATTGTATTGAGAAGTTAAAAGTTTCTAAGAAAGTAAATCTTAAAAGTTCTCATCAAAAGAAAAAAATGTAACTTTGTATAGTGACAGACTTAATGTGATCTTTCCACAGTGTATACAAATGTTGAATCATTACGTTGTACAACTGGAATTAATGTAATGCAGTTTCTCAATCACACTTCAATAAAAAAAGTATTCTGACAAAAGCTCATCTTTCGTTATCCTATGTATATAAAGTGTTAAATAATGCAAACTGATATATAATGACAGAAAGATCAGTAATTGCCTTAACATAAGGCACCTGTGATAAGATGTGGGGAAGAATCACAAAGGGGCAAAAGGTAACTTGTTTCAATGATGGATATATTCATTATGTTGATTATGGAGATGGTGTCATGGTGTCATGAATGCATATTCATGTCAAAATCATCTATCATAGTATTCACCTGAAATATGTGCAATTTATTATTCAACCATTATACCTCAGCAAAGATGAAGAATATCAAAATGAAAAGCTAATTCCTTCTCATTTATTCATGATGCAAGTTTTTAAAGGACAGTGTGCAAAGTTTAGTATATATTACATACATATTTATAATGGTGCTAAGGTTTATGAAACCACAGAATAAATCAGTACCAGCAAATATAACTTCTCTCTCAATAAAAATATGCCTAATTATTTGGGGGAGGGAGCATAATAATTCATAATGTATTAATTTTTTTGTGAAAATTCTCCTTCCATGAGTTCCATCTACGTGATCCAGTAAATCCTTTAGTAACTCAATGAGGATGACTGCAGTCAGGTAAGTATCATTCCTGCTTTCAGGGTTGATCTATTGGTTAACAGACACAGAGATACATCTTAATACAGTGCAGTAGACACCATAGTAGATGCGTGATCAAGTAACAGCCATTATCAAGTACTTTGGAAACATGGAGGAGAGTACCATTAGCCTCTTGATTATGTTTGATGATGTTTGCTGGTAAAGTTGGCACTGATGTTGGAACTGGAAAAATTGTGATTACAGTTCCCCGTGGGGGATACAATACGAGAACAAACACTAACACATGAAATGTTGCCTAATGAAGGTTTGCTTAGATGCTGCCACAATCAATATCTTCTTTGTTAGGTAAAATATATTCCATCTGTGGAATAAGAAGCACGCTAGTGAAATATGTGATGTTTTCAATTAAAGGTAGGGATAATTATTTTTAAGTAGAATACACATTAAAAACTTTGGATATGATTTGAACTTATAGTATAAACTATTCAATTTGCTAATCATTGATGTGTGATAAGAATGTAAAGATGCTGGGGCACCTGGGTGGCTCAGTTAAGCTTCTGACTTCGGCTCAGGTCATGATCTCTCGGTTTGTGGGTTTGAGCCCCGCGTCGGGCTCTGTGCTGACAACTAGCTCAGAGCCTGGAGCCTGCTTCAGAATCTGTCTCTCTCTATCTCTCTTTTTCTCTCTCTGCCCCTGCCCTGCTCATGCTGTTTCTCTCTCTCTCAAAAATAAATAAAACATTAAAAATATCTTTAAAAAAATAATGTAAAGATGCCTAATTAGTGTAATTAGTTGCAGGAAATGTAGAATGGGAATATACTTTCTAATGAACATAGTTCTATATATATAAGATTTTACTATTATAATTCAATTCCCTTTTTACATCTAGCTGCCATTATATTTTACATTTAACTGCAATGTATTAAATAGTGTTTTGTGGTTTAACAATAATGTAGATATTACTAACAGAAAGTTTTTGTCAACTATTGTTAAGTGAAGACTAAAGCACAGGCTGCTCTGATCCCTGCTGTTTTATGATTTTTATAGCTTTATTTGTGCACAATCTTTCAGGGAATTGTTTAATTGTATGATAATAAACAATATGAAAATTTTCTTGATTAAACTCCATTTCATTATAGTTAATATTTAATATTATAAAGTATAAACCCAATAACACGTCTGGTCAAAAATGTTTTCATATGTGAAAGTAAAAGGGGTATTATTTGACCTTCCATTAAACTGTATTAAAAATTATCTCTTCAGAAGTCTAGGTGCTCAGTTAGTTGAATGTCTGACTTCAGCTCAGGTCATGATCTCACGGTCTGTGAGTTCGAGCCCCAGATCCAGCTCTGTGCTGACAGCTCAGAGCCTGGAGCCTGCTTTGGATTCTGTGTCTCCCTCTCTCTCTGCCCCTCCCCTGCTCATGTTCTCTCTCTCTCTCTCTTTCTCTCTCTCTCTCTCTAAAGTAAATAAACATTTAAAAATGATCTCTTAATATTTATCTATACAATATTTATTTTTATTATTAATCTTTATCTTTATATAACTCTATCAATGCTTCTGTGCAATTAAACAGCAGCATCTTCCATTAGATACATCTAATAGACTTGATTCAAAACATTTGTGAGCTATCTGATATTGTTGTTTCTGTTATTATTTTCATTATTATTGGCAGTAGTATTTGTAAAAGCAATGTTATTATGCATTAGGCATTTTAAGAATATATATTTTTAGGCATAGTAACTATTAAGCAATTCAGTCATGTTATTTATCTAAGGATGTACAATATGCAAAACTTACTTCAGGTAAGCATGTCTTGAATTAAAATTTTCATTTTTTAAAAAAAAATAATTTTTTGTAAATGTTTTTTATTTATTTCTGGGAGAGAGAGAGAGAGAGACAATGTGAGCGGGGAAGGGTCAGAGAGAGAGAGAAAGAGACAGATTCTGAAGCAGGCCTCAGGCTCTGAGCTGGCAGTCAGCACAGAGCCTGACGTGGGGCTCGAACCCACGAACTGTGAAATCATGACCTGAGCTGAAGTCGGATGCTCAACTGACTGAGCCACCCAGGCACCCCTAAAAATTTTTTTAATGTTCACCCATTTTTGAGAGAGAGATATGGACACAGAGACAGAGTGCAAGGAGGAGAAGCACAAAGAGAGAGGGAGACACAGAATCCACAGCAGACTCCAGGTTCTGAGCTGTCAGTACAGAGCCTGATGCGGGGCTCAAACTCACCAACTAAGGGATCACAACCTGAGCCAAAGTCAGATGCTTAACTGACTGAGCCACCCAGGCACTCCTTGAATTAAGAATTTCTTTGTGGTGATCACAGTTTGATATTTTGTTATGCATGACTATGTTGCACTGTGTCTTCAAACATTGCAAAATGAATAGAGAACCACTGTAAACAAATTAGTGTATTAAGATCTAAGTATAACATCTGACATCAATATTAAGCTTATGTTACTAAAGAAGTACTGGAGTTAAAGACACAAGAGTATAGTATCTCTCATAGAAATTTTAGTCTTATGTTTTCAACATTGTATACAAATAATTATGAAAAAGATAAATAACCAGGAAGAGAAATAATGAAATGTGAAAAGGAATCAGGCTTTTTACTGACAAAAATGCTATTTGTATGTGATGTGTATGTCTAATCTCTGCCTTAATAAAAGGCAAATTGTATGTTTAAGTCACAATATGTGACCAAATTTTGCCTGTTATATTTAAAAATACACTTTGTTAATTCCCTGGTTTAGGGAGACTATTTGTAAACAGTCACCCATTTGTAATATTGATATGAATGAATGTTTAATCAATTAAGAAGATGAATTTCTCATTCTCTATTAAAAAGTTTTTCTTTAAAAAATTTAATCTTTATTTTATTTTTGAGAGACACAGACTGCAAGCATAGAAGGGGCAGAAAGAGAGGGAGACAACAGAATCTGAAGCAGGCTCCAGGCTCTGAGTTGTCAGCAGGGAGCCAGAGGCAGACCTTGAACTCATAAACTGTGAGATGATGACTTGAGCCAAAGTCAAACACTAAACTGACTGATCCACCCAGGCGCCCCTCTATTAAAACTTTTAATACTAAATTTTATGAGAGATTTCATTTCCAAGAATTTATCTCTCAGATCACTATACACACAAAGACTCATTATTAGCCAAATGGCAAAACAAATTATGTCACCCTCGTAAAGTAGCGTATGTAATTATATGCCAATCTGAGAACCCAATGTGTAATGATACACTTTTCATGCAGAATAAATAAATATCTAATCTGATTAACACACTATACTAATTTAAGACATTTGCTTAATCTTGAAGATATATACATTTTTAAAATGAGATTACGTTGGTATATAATTATAATATAGAAGTATATTTTTAAAGTATTGTCATATATAAAAAGAAGATCTTATACATGATGCAGAGTATGTTTTCCTGTAAGAAGGAAAGAAGGGTATGTATATATACACAGCTGTACACGTGCAAAAACCTCTGTGTGTGTGTAAAATACCTTTCTATCATTTCAAAATGTTTATTTATTTTTATTTTTATTTTTTTTATTTATTTCTAGGAGAGAGAGAGAGAGACAGCGTGAGCAGGGGAGGGCCAGAGAGAGAGGGAGATACAGACTCTGAAATAGGCTCCAGGCTCTGAGCTGGCAGTCAGCACAGAGCCCGACGCGGGGCTCGAACCCACAAACCGCGAGATCATGACCTAAGCGAAAGTCGGACGCTTAACCGACTAAGCCACCCAGGCGCCCCTCATTTCAAAATGTTTAAATTGCATATAATATGCGTGCAGAACATTATACTAACAACATGAGGAACTCAACACGTTGCTGCAAAATAAATGCATGTATACTCACTTTCTTACATCATAAAATAGATATTATTGAAACCAAGCAACACCACTCCCATGCCCATCTTCATAACTCACCTCACCCTCCTCCCCAGATAATGACATTGTTAACTTAAAAAAAACCTGTGGAAACTGATATACTATTTACAGATAAATAATGATAAAAGTGATAGGTTTCTTGTCTAAAGCTTTGCCATCTAAAACTCAATGGAGGACATCTTCTATGAACCTGCTTTAAATATAATGTACTGAAACTAATGTAGTAGGTGTTCCTATGCATGGGCAAGTACTTTTCATTCCAGATAGCTATAGTTTATTTTTGTTGCTAAATAGTGTCCTTTTATATAAATAAACCATATTTATTTAAACACTCCATTGTTGATAGATATTTGGGTTGTTTCTGTTTTGGGTGTACTATTCATATGGCAGATACGAATATTTTCATTCATGTCCAATGAAGTTGTTATATATTCAGGTATATTTCTGTTGAATATCTTGTTAAAAGTGAATTGCTGTGTAGTATGTGCATTTGTTGGACTTAAATGGAGAATACTATACAGAATGCCTCTTATGTGCTGTCAAATCCTGAACATAAAAATCATTATTTGTATTCCTTAATAAAATTAAAATATGTTTATAAATATGTGAACAGTCTATAATATATAAGAATGCATATATAAATATGCATATATAGAATATGCATATAGAATATGATTACCATACAAGTTATTTGGATGTGGGTGTATGTATATGGAAATACAAACCCAAACCATACAAAATGGTATGTCTCAACACAATAATTCTTACACTGAATGCCCAGTCAAAACTAGAAAATCTATCACATATACAAATCAGAAGTAGATAGAAATGATATTGACTTGATAGTACCATCCAAAAAGTTTCATCCTTAAGAGTCAATCTAATAAAAGAAGGGGAAAGTTAACATAAAAACATATCAAACATTTCTATAAGAAAATAAATAATGTGGAAAAATGTTTACCAATTTTATGGATTAGAAGACTCATTATTTAATGTCAAACCCATCCATATCTTTCTACCTATTTCAATGAAAATCAATTAAACATATTACAGTTTTTTAAACATTCACAAGTTGAATCAAATATATATACGTATATACATTTATATATTTGTATATATGTATACATATTGTGTATATATTTATTTGTATATATGTATATATTATACATACATATATTTGTGTGTACATACATATATATGGCTTGCCAAAGGTCAGTATTACCCAGGATGATCTTTAATAAGAGCCACAGAATTTTAAAAATCATTCTTTCTATTAAAATAGGCATAAAGAGAGCAAATCAGTAATAAAGGAATAATGTTAATAGCAGCCAGAGGCAAATGACACATTACTTACAGATAAATAAGTAAAAAGTGATTGATTTCTTAGTAAAAAGCTGTGTAAGGCAAAGGTCAATGTAGTACTATCTTTGAAGTAGTGAGGAATATCTTAACTAGCTAGGATTCAATAAGCTCTCAAATGCCATTCAAAAATGAAGATGAAATAGAGACTTTCTCAGGAAAAAAAGCTGAGAGTATTCATTGTCAGTAAAACTCATTACAAAAAAAATAGTAATGACTGTTCTTTAGGCAGGAATAAAATTATAAGGAAGAACATGAATGCAAGTAGAAAATTTAACCTATACTCATGAGTAAAGATTTCTGGTAATGGCAAATATATGAGTAAACCTAAAAGACTTTTGATAATTTTGTTAAATTTCCTTAAATTATAATGGTTTAAAGCAACATAATGTGAAGCCTATACACCTAAATAAAATATATAACACACACAGTACAATGGATAGTAGGAGAAAAATACTACAGGTTTCCTAGATTATGTTTAATTTGCACATTATTTGGAAGTAATAGTGAAAAGTTAAAATATATATTGTAAACCCTGGGCTAAGCAGTAAAAAACAGAGAAATATAGCTCTAAACTCACAGTGAAGATAAAAAGGGAATTATTAAAAATAATCCAAAAGAAGGCTAGGAAAGGTAAAAAGGAACTGAGAACAAATGAGACAAATGTAAAACATCATAAAATGGTACCTTATTCACAATAAAATTGTTTGTAAAAAACTCTAAAGACAGAGAGAATAAGTAAAAAAGCAACTTCCAAGTATGTAATTCTATTTAAAAAAGTCACTTTAAACATAAAGATATAAGTTAAATCTGGAAAAATAAACCTTACTCTGAAGTGGCTACATATTTTCTTCTTTTTTTTAATATATATATATATAACTTATTGTCAAGTCAGCTAACATACAGTGTATATAGTATGCTCTTGGCTCTTGGAATAGATTCTTGTGATTCAACATAACACACCCAGTGCTTACTCCAACAAGTGCCCTCCTCAATATCCATCACCCATTTCCCTCTTCCCTGCCCCCACATCAACCCTCAGTTTATTCTTTGTATTTAAGAGTCTCTTATGGTTTGCCTCCCTTTCTGTTTGAAACTATTTTTTCCCTTGCCCATGGTCTTCTGTTTCTCAAGTTCCACAGATGATGAAAACATATGGTATCTATTTTTCTCTGAAGTGACTACATATTTTCAAAGTAGACTGAAAATCAAGGAATATTATGAGGGATAATATGGGATATTTCTTGAAACTCATCCAGAGTTTATAAAAATATTAATATACATGTACATAAAATACTTCAAAGAAAATCCATAAGTATTAAAATAGTAGACATATCCACCATTATAGTGGAGAATATAAATAGTCTGAATAAGCAATAGGACAATTTGACACACATACACAAAAGCAGTGAAAATATGACTTGAACTAATTGACATATTTAGAACACTCCACCCAAAATTGCAAGATACAAATAGGACATTTACCAAATTAGACTAAATGATTTTAATGAAATAAGTCTCAATGAATGTAGTAGGATTGATAATTTACAAACCACTTTCCCTGCTCAACCAGAAAAAAATAGAAATGATTTTCAGAATGACTTTTGGAAAATCTCCAAATATGTGAATTAAAAAAAAAAAAATACGTCTGAGGAACATGTAGGCCAAGGAAGAAATCACTAGAGAAATAATATTATGTTGAATTAAATGAAAATGATAACACACCCTATTATGGATTGTGGATGCAATAGTACACAAGAGAAAATATTTAACAATAAGTGCTTATAGTAGAAAAATACAAATGTTGCAAAGGAAATGTTTAAAATTTTATATTCTTCTTTTCAAATTTTTATTTAAATTCTAGTTTGGTAGCATACAGTGCAATATTCGTTTCATCACTTACATACAACACCCAGTGCTCATCACAAGTGCCCTCCTTAATACCTATCACCCATTTAGCCCATCCCTCACCCACTTCCCTCCATCAACCCTCAGTTTGTTCTCTATTGTTCTCTTATGGTTTGTTTCCCTCTCTTTTTTCTCCCTCCCATATATTTATCTGTTTTGTTTTTAAGAAGCTAGAAAAGGGTGGGGCGCCTGGGGTGGCTCAGTCGGTTAAGCCTCCGACTTCAGCTCAGGTCATGATCTCGCAGTTCGTGAGTTCGAGCCCCGCTACGGGCGCGTCGGGCTCTGTGCTGATAGCTAGCTCAGAGCCTGGAGCCTTCTTCAGAATCTGTGTCTCCCTCTCTCTCTGACCCTCCCTACTCACGCTGTCTCTCTCTCTTACTCAGAAAAAAAAAAAAAAAAAAAAAGAAGCTAGAAAAAGGTATAGATTAAACCTAAGGTAAACAAGACCATGACAATACTACGGAGTAGAAATCAACTTGTTAGTTTTTTATAAGACGAAAAATCTATTTATTATTTCTCCCCACAAATCCCCTTTTCCTTTTTTTCTCTCCTATTTAAAAAAAAAATAAAAACTTCTTAGTTAAAAAAATACATGGATGATTAATTCTAAAACTATTCTTTCTTAAGGACAATTCTGGTGTATCTAAATAATTCTCTAGAGGTAGGTGAAATATAGTTTATATTAAAATAAATCATCTTAACATACTTAGAAGAAAGATACCATAAAGTTTACATATTTATAGATTATATATGGCTGAAAATCAAATCTTGCCTTGAGAGCAAGAAAAAAAGGTTGATTATTGCTATATTTAATTTTAGATGTTACCTTAAGATTCTTTATATACATATATATATATATATATATATAATTTTTAATGTTTTATTTATTTTTGAGAGAGAGACAGAACCAGAGCAGTGGAGGGTCAGAGAGAGAGAGGGAGAAACAAAATCTGAAACAGGCTCCAGGCTCTGAGCTGTCAGCACAGAGCCCAACGTGGGGCTTGAACCCACGAACAGTGAGATCATGGCCTGAGCCAAAGCCGGACATTTAACCGACTGAGCCACCTTGGTGCCCCATCTTTTTTTAAAATATATATTCTTAATGTTTATTTATTTTGGAGAGAGAGAGAGAAAGAGTACCAGAGACAGAGTGTGAGTGGGGAGGGGCAGAGAGAGGGGAGACACAGAATCCAAAGCAGGCTCCAGGCTCTGAGCTGTCAGCACAGGGCCTGAAGAGGGCTCGAACTCACGAATGGTTAAAATCATGACCTGACCAAAGTCGGCCTCCCTACTGACTGAACCACCCAGGCACCTCAAGAAGTTATCTTAAAATTCTTATGTGAAATAAGGGGCGCCTGGGGGGCTTAGTCGGTTAAGCGTCCGACTTTCGCTTAGGTCATGATCTCGCGGTTCGTGGGTTCGAGCCCAGCATCGGGCTCTGTGCTGACTGCCAGCTCAGAGCCTGGAGCCTGTTTCAGTCTGTGACTCCCTCTCTCTCTGACCCTCCCCTGCTCACGCTGTCTCTCTCTCTCTCTCCTAGAAATAAATAAAACATTAAAATTTTTTTTTAAAATTCTTATGTGAAATAAGATATGGAGGATGGAGAAGGCAATAATCACTAGCCATATTGTAATTTTACAAAAATAAAATTGATTTCATATTGAAATCCATAAAAATTAAACTGCAATGTTGATTATAATTATCACTTGTAGTAGTAGTAGTATTTATCTTGTTCTAAAGAATAATAGCTATAGGTCTCCTGAAACTGTCAGAATATTTCTTCCTACATGTGCTCTCAGGATCATTAACCTCCAAATGCTTCACAGATAAAATTAGATTACATTGTAATGAAAATGCATATCATGAATAAAAAAACTAAACAAATTTTACCTCTTTTCAATATGACTTTACCAAAATTGTGTATATAAATGGTAAATGCATGCATGGCAAACAATTTATGTATTTTTTTGTTTTGTTTTGTTTTTACTTTTATTGAAATTGTTTTAGTGAAACAGAAACTGCATCAAATGTTTGCTATAATCAAAGAAGTAATTAACTTCAACTGAAAGTCTGGGTTAAAAGAAAGTATTTCATGATAGAAAGCCACAAAGTAGACAAAGAAAAATACTGTTTTTATTATTCCATTATAACTTAGATCTAAAATTAAACCAATTGAAAATCTATTCACATTCTCTTTGTTTGTTATTTAGAATTGAATCTACTGGGTAGATACAGATAAATTAGGTCATATTATTTTACGTAGGAAAGAAATAAAATGCATACTTCTTTCTGTTTTCATATCTGTCTGAAATAATAGGTGTTCAAAAATGTTTAATCTCTTTTTTTCTAATTATTTAAGATGATAAATATTTGGCTCAAACTAAGATATTTATAAAGCACTTAAAAGAACATAGTATTTGGGAAAGTAAAAGATAAGTAAGCATCAAAATGAAATTATCTTAACATTAATATTAACATATCATAAATTTATTAGGGACATGTTAAGTTTGTTTGCTTTGTTTCCTTTTTTCCTAAAACCCTAATGTTTGCCATTCCATCCTAGATAATGTGTTCAGACTTTTGTTATATACTGCCCAACAAGGCAAGTATTACTTACCCACTTATCATTCAATAATTGTTGAGCTTATGTTTGTCACTATACTAGTGACTAAAGATCTACCAAATGAATAATCCATTTGCATAAGGAGTGAGAGAAACAGACTGCATTATGGTTCTGCAGAGAAATAGACCTAATACAATATTACTGTATATAAAGAGGTTTGTTTTAACTTATCAACTCATGTGATAATGGAGGCTAAGAAGTTCTACTACATATACCTTTGCTAACTGGTGATGTATAGCAGCCCCTTCCCTAAGGCCTACATTCCACAAACACATTCCCTTACCCTGGCAACTGTGATGAGGATGGATAAGAGTATCTACAAACCTATGACTTAATATTAGTGTTATTAATATATGAACACCCTGTTATTTTTTTAATTACTCAACCTCACTATAATTGGGGCAGGTCTACAAGAATACTTCTGTAAAATCTACTTCTGTACATTTTCCAAAACATCTTATCACAGAGAACTATCCATTGTAAAAATTCCATTCTCTGATGCCATGTTAACATTTAACCTATAAATAAAGACACCAAAACTGACAGGGCAGAGATGCCTGCCTGGTGATCAGAAAGAATCTCAGGGCTCTCTCACTCTCTCTCTCTCGCTGACACCATCCATCCTTCGGGGACCCCTGGACCTGCCCGGAGCTGGACTATGGCAAACTGCTATGTGCAAGCTGGGGAACTAGGAAAGCCAATGCTGTCTTTTAAAAACCTAAGACTAGAGAGGCGTGGGTGCAGGTTCTAGTCACACAGTAAAGGCATCAGAACCAGGATCACTGAGGGCAGGGGAAGGAAGGTAGATGTTCCATTCAAAAGTCAGACAGAGAGCAAATTCAAACTTCCTCTGCCTTTAGGTTTTTTTTCAGGACCTCAGAAGATTGGATGACCCCCTACCCACATTGGGGAGAGCCACCTGCTTTACTCAGTCCACCAATTCAAATACTAATCTCATTCTCAATCACTCTCAGGACACACCTGGAAACAGTGTTTAATCATCAATCAAAATGTCCTGTGGCTTAGTGAATTAACCATTAGAATTAAGCATCCAAAAATGATCACATATTCCAAAAACTAAAACAAAATATATCATATGTTAATTTCAGTGATAGATATTTACACAAAACATCATCAAAGAACAATCTTGCAGATGATTTGAGGAAACATTGACTTTTATGAATAAAAAAAGCTAATGCTTGAAACATCAGTTCAAGTTTATATTTTTTAATTTTTTCATGTTTTATTTATTCCTGAGAGAGAGAGAGAGACAGCATTAGCAGGGGAGGGTCAGAGAGAGAGGGAGATACAGAATCCAAAACAGACTCCAGGCTCTGAGCTACCCGTCAGCACAGAGCCCAATATGGTGCTCAAACCCATGAACCATGAGATCATGACCTGAGCCGAAGTCAGACTCTCAACCGACTGAGCCACTCAGGAGCCCCAAAACATCAAAGTCTAAAAAGTTAATGGAGAGTAAAGGAAGAAGTGAGGATAATGTACACCAAAAAAGACCTCTTGAGCACAGTACTCTTCTTTATCAAGAATAAAAACCTGATGTGTTAAAAATGCAATGGTTGGTTTGAAAATAAGATTTAAGGGAGGAAATTCATGCACATTTATGGTGATGGAGAGTTTAGAGGCCAGATTATGGATGGCTTCTATTTGACATTAGGTAGTATGAATTTTTATTCTGAAAGCATGGATTATGTTTGGATAATATACTAGGTTTTATTAGATTAGATCTGTGAATTTCTGTTAGAAAGATCAGTGCTAATTTGGAGAATGTGTTAAAGGAAGACAAGACTGGAACATAGATTATCAATCAAGAAAGTTCTAGGATAATGTTGAATAGACTAATCCTTGTTTGATGAGGATCTGAGCAAAGGCACTGGTAGCAGAGAAGGAAAGGAAATGAAAGATTTAATATATATATTCAGGAAATAAGTCTAGCAGGAATTGGTGAGCGTCTGATTGGATGAAGTGTAAATGATATGTAAAGAGTAAAACTGATTTCCACTGGATGATTGTTTCCACCCCCAACATCAAAACTGCTCTGACCTATGTGTGCATGATTTCCATCTTTTTTTCTCCAATGTTTATTTATTTTTGAAAGAGAGAGAGACAAAGTTTGAGTGGGGAGGGGCAGAGAGAGGGAGACCCAGAATATGAAGCAGGCTTCAGGATCTGAGCTGCCAGCACAGAGCTCAACACAGGGTTCGAACACTCAAACCATGAAATCATGACCTGAGCCAAAGTGAGATGCTTAACTGACTGAGTAACCCAGAAACCCTGCATCTTACCACATAGAGTGAAAATCTCTTTCCTCTTTTCCTAAACATTATCAGCATCAACTGACATAGTTAACATTTATTTCCTTTTTAATATAACTCTCTCTTGCCTTCAGAAGTATCACGGGTTTTTCTCATTACTCCTTAGGCTCTCTTCTTCCAGTGGTGTGAGCCCATGCTCTAACTAGCTTCTAAATATTAGTTCTTAATCATCCTCTCTTTGTATGCATTCCCTTTCTAGGTGATCTTTCCCATTTACAGAGGTCTCTGACTAATGATGTTTCAAATTATGAGTTTTCAACTTTACGATGGTGCAAAAGTGATATGCATTTAGTAGAAAGAGTAGTTCAGCTTTTATTTTTGTTTCTTTTCTTTTTCCAGGCTAGTGATAAATGGTATGATACAATCTTGTGATGCTGGGCTGTGGCAGCAAGCCCCAGGTCCCAGGCAGCCATGCAATCATGAGAGTAAACAAGCCACACACTCACAACCATTCTGTTTTTCACTTCCAGTATAGTATTCAACACTTTATTATAAAATAAGCTTCACATTAGATGATTTTGCCCAATTGTAGGCTAATATAAGTGTTCTGAGCATGTGTAAGGTAGGTTAGGATGAACTATGATGTTCAGTTGGTTAGGTGTATTAAATGCATTTTCAACTTACAATATTTTCAGTTTACAATGGATTTACCAGAATGTAATCCCATCATAAATCAAGGAAGCATGTATGCTAGGAAAATGCCAAAATCAGAGACAACTGCTCTGCATTCCAGGCTTTCCTTTAATCTTCCTAATTGATATCTCCAATTAGATTAACCTCTTCAAAAGGAATTTATTTGTGCCCCATGTTAAATTTGGGAGTTTGATTTAGCCCACATATGGATGATTAATATCTTGAATACATAAAGATTTTTTTCTAGAAAATTGTTTCAGATATTATTTTCAATCAGAAATTAAAGGTTATTCTGACTATAAAAGACAACACAACTCTTACTGTAAACATAACCTGATACTGTTTATCTACTTCAGCTAGACATGTGTGTGTGTATACATACATACATACATATATATATGTACAGATACATGCATGTATACAGATACACACACATTTTTTGTTTCATATGTTCTCCTTTATACTTGCTGGCATTTCCATTGGTGGTTTTTATTTTTGAAGAGTGAATCCTAAATTTCACAGTTACTCTGAGCCTGAAATAATGTCAATCATTTAATGAAGCAAAGTAATAAAATATTTTGAAAATGCATATACTTTGTTGTACGTGTGTATGTGTTTCAAACATTGGCCCAGGTAGATTTAAGGTTCTTCTGTGTTCTCTTTTTTTAAATATATATACATATTTATTTCTGAAAGATAGAGACAGTGTGAGCAGAGGAGGGTCAGAGAGAGAGGGAGACACAGAATCCAAAATAAGCTCCAGGCTCTGTGGTAGCTGTTAGCACAGAGCCCGACGACATGGGGCTCAAACCCACGAACCGTGAGATCATGACCTGAGCCGAAGTCCAACGCTTAACTGACTGAGCCACCTAGGTGCCCCAACTTCTGTGTTCTTTAATATGAATTTGTCAGAATAGAAATTGTTGGGCTGGACAGAATGAATATTTTATCTCTCTTACTCTTCTATCTTCATTGCACGATGCATTTTTAATAATGGTTACTCTACCCAAAGAAGTAGGAGATAATTGTTAGCTTTTACATAGTAATGTCTGGTTCTCAAGCAGATGTAAAAGATCTTTTATTATTCTTTGGCTTGTTAATCATCTAGAGAACAATAATGCACCCAACAGAAGGTATTTCATGAATTAGAAAGGTTGAAAATGTTAAAGCACAAAGATTTATATAAAATTAGTACCACCCCTTGATAAAAACCTCAAGATTTCTTTCAAAAGAATCTTAAGAGGAAGCAAAAGTCTTACTGGTTTATTCTATTTCTGATTTTCCTTTATAAAACTTATATTTTGATGGGAACATGGTACAGTTGGAAACAATAGTAATGATTAATTCAATTCAACAGGAACACTTTGGATTAAATTGTCATATTTTATAAATCACAAAACTATTTGAGTCTTTTATAGAGACTGCTAAATTTTATCTACAATAACTTTCTTTTTATCCTGAATAAACATAATTTATTATTCTAATTAGTGAAATCTTGTTTATTAATTTGGTCAGCTATCTGCAATAGGCTGTGCTTCTGACACAAAATTCTGAACATTATGGACATGTGAGAGCAACAGAATCATTCAATTTTTTGTCATTCTTTCTGTCTGATTATAATAATGTCTTGGGGTTCATGGATTTAATATTATGATACTTGATTATGAATAATAGATTATAAGTATAGCTCTTAATGAATAGAAAGAAATTTGAAAGGAAGGAAGGGCTCATGATGGTACAGAAAACTTAAAATTAAGAAAACATGATTTTGCAAGAGCCAAAGAAATTTAACAAGTGATGAAGAGAATAAGCAATTACAGAAAGAGCTAGTAAGCTGAGACACAACAAAAAAAAGTTTATTATATTTTTCAATATGAAATGATTGTTATCTGAAGAAAGGCAATTTCACTGGTTTGAGAAAGACTTTAAACTGCATTATGTTGAATAGTGAATATGGAGTTAGGTAATTATGACGCTGAGCGCAGTAGATGTCATACAGTGGATTACTCTCGTCTCTTCCACCCTAAACACACAGGGCAGGTAACAGCTAGTAAAGAGACGGGTGAAAGGTAATAATCACACTTTGAATTTCCTTCTATTTTATTTTTTTATGATTTGGGAATATTAAAAATAATACATTAGCTCCAGAACAACATTTACTGAATAGATTCTTCAGTGAGTAGCACTGAAAGTTCCAAAAGGTCATTAAATTATAAGATTTCAGTACTCCTCCATGTAATTACATTTAAAACAAAGTAATAAATTATATTTAATGTTCTGAGATCCACAAAACACATGTGTGAAAACATTATTTCTATCATAATGCTATCGTTTGCATTTGTAATTTTTTTATGAGTAAGGCAGTTTTTTTTAATGTTTGTGGGTCACTTGGATCCATTTTCTATATTTTCTCTTTGTATTATTTGCCAGCTTTCTTTTGAATTTTAAGCTTTATTTGTTCCTTAAGTGTGTTTGTGTCTGTTTATATACAAAACTGATGTTTAAATAATGTTAAATTCAGGTATTAAATAATATTGATTATATTTTCTTGTATAAATATTTGTTTCTTGCATTTTAAGAATGAATAAATTTTAAGTCAAAATAAAATAAAATCTACCAGTCATTTAATTTGTATGTTCACTTTTTTTTTAGCACAGAGGGTTATTTTATACTCTGTAAATAAATAAACATATATCAATGTTTTCCTCATTATGCTCTGGTGTTTTTTTTTTCCTTACTGTTAGACACATTTCTCATATTTTAACTCCTTGTACAATATGAATTAGAAATATTTCTTTTTTCTTATACAATATTTCACAAATCCTTTCATCCCTCAGTGATTATAATATCATAGGTATCTAGTTAAGGTATCTAGTTATAACTTATGTACATTCTTGCATGTCATACATATGATGTTGCATATATGTAAAACACATATACACATACAAATACAAAGCCATGGTTTTAAGTTTATCCTTTTCCACTGAGCTCCCACAGTATCCAGTTCTAGTTTAACTTATCAGAATTTAAAATGTTTTAGTAATTTTCTGTATATGTATTCAATAATTACATATGCATTTTCCATGAAAAATCTAACTTATTTTTTCTAAGTTTATTTCTTTTGATTAAAAAATTAATTTGTATATTTGAGAGAGAGAGAGAGAGAAACAGGGTGTGAGTGGGGGAGGGGCAGAGAGAGAAGGAGACAGAATCTGAAGTAGGTTCCAGGCTCAGAGCTGTCTTTAAATAGCCCCATAATGGGATTGAACTCAGGAATCATGAGATCATGACCCAAGCTGAAGTCGGATGCTTGAGTGACTGAGCCACACAGGTGCTCCTCATTTGATTTTTTTATTGGTATTGTAATAAATATATGATCCATTTTTTAAAAAACTGCATCCCTGAACACTGTATGTTCGTTTAATAATTTTACAATATTCATCAATTATGTCTGTAGCACTCTTTTCTAGGTAAAGCACTAAATAAAACAGTTTCTTCTTCCAAAAACTTATATATATTTCAAGAATTTTTCATTTAAGTCATATCTATCTATCATCTATCTATCTATTGATTATCATCATCTATGCACAGTTGACTCGAACAGTGTGAGTTTGAACTGCATAGGTCCACTTATAGAAGGATATATATTTTTTTAATATTTTTATTTATTTCTAGGAGAGAGAGAGAGACAGCGTGAGCAGAGGAGGGTCAGAGAGAGAGGGAGACACAGACTCTGAAATAGGCTCCAGGCTCTGAGCTGGCAGTCAGCACAGAGCCCGACGCAAGGCTCGAACCCACGAACCGCGAGATCATGACCTAAGCGAAAGTCGGACGCTTAACCGACTAAGCAACCCAGGCGCCCCTAGAAGAATTATTTTTTATAAGTACAGTACTAAAAATGTATTCTTCTTATGATTTTAATAACATTTTTAGTAGCTTACTTAATTGTAAGAATATACTATATAATATATATAACATACAAAATATGTATTAGTTGATTGTTTACATTAGCAGTTAGGCTCTCAGTCCTAAGTAGGCTATTAGTAGTTAAGTTTTTGGGTAGTCAAAAGTTATATGTGGGGGGGTGGTCAGCACCCCAACTCCTGCCTTGTTGAGGATCAATTTCAAGAGTAAATATAAATATATATTTGAACATGTATATACACATACATATGAAATTTTACATGATTTTCATTGTTGCTACCAGAATTTCTCAAATGGAAGGAACCATCTATTTTGCGAAATAATTGTGAAAATATGATCGATGAGTCATTTGGGGTAAAACACTAGCTGCATTGAGGATGGTTATACAAACAGCTCATGCAAAAAGTGATATATTTTTGTTAATATGTTATGAAAATTGAGAGGGTTTTATTTTCCTGCTCCTAACAAAGAGATTCTAGGTATCATTATAGTATAAACCAATAACATGATGAGTAACTTGCGAATTATGTATTTATTACAGTATTAGAAAAATGAAGAATTTTACATAGTTTGCTTTATTTAAACTATTATTAGCATATTTTTCCCAAAGTTACTTCAACATCTCCTCTTTTAGTCTGTCCCATCAAAATTTGAATATTTAAGAAAGAATTTTAATGTATCATTTTTTCTGAGAGAGAGAGAGAAAGCGAGAGAGAGGGAGCATGAGCAGGGGAAGGTCAGAGACAGAGAATCTGAAGCATGCTCCAGCTGTCAGCACAGAGCCCAATGCAGGGCTCGAACTCACGAACCGTGAGATCATGACCTGAGAAGTTGAACACTTAACCGACTAAGCCACCCAGGTGCCCAAAAATTTGAATATTCTTAAGTTCCTTCTTTTAATTAAAGACACATAACTCACAAATCTCCATAATATATGGAAACTCTTTGCTTTTACCTATGTCTACTATTCTATATCTCAAATTTACTCCAAAGCAAAATATTTTTAAAAAGTTACTGTGACATTTACTATTCTTGATTTCCCCCGTTCCCTAGTCCAATTACAGAGTTATTTTTGTACCCTCCATCATGCTTGAACTTGTGTTACCAGAAATGTAAATGGCTTATGAATGCTAAATGCAGTGGGTATATTTCTTTTTTTTTCCTCAAAAAAGTTTTTAAAATTTTTTTAAGTCAAAATCTTTTTTTTAAATTTTTTTTTACAAATAGTTTATTGTCAAATTAGTTACCACATAACACCCAGTGCTCATTCCCACGAGTGCCCTCATCCATGCCCATCCCCCCCTCCCCGCCACATCCATCAGTCCTCAATTTTTGTCAGCATTCAAGAGTCTCTCATGGTTTGCCTTTCTCCCTTTCCCCCACCATTTCCCCTCTTCTTCTCCCCCTTGGTCCTCAGTTAATCCTCCTAATCCTCTTATACGTGCAAACATATGATATTTGTCCTTCTCTGCCTGACTTATTTCGATCAGCATAACACCCTCAAGGTCCATCCATGTTGCTACACATGGCCAGATTTCATTGTTTCTCATTGCCATGTAGTATTCCATGGTATAGATAAACCACATCTTCTTGATCCATTC
>NW_024081657.1:230725-285219 GCF_003009895.1 Hyaena hyaena
TTTTTATTTTCCATTCTGTCTGTAGCCATAGTTTCTTTGATGTCCCCTATGTTTGTTTCAAGCCCAGCTATTAATTTTACCATTTTTATTCTAAAATCTTATTCAGTTATGCTGCTGATATCTGTTTTGAGCAGTTCATTAGCTGTCATTTCTTCTTGGAGTTTCTTTGGAGGAGAGCTCTTTTGTTTCGTCATTTTAGTTAGCTTTCCGGCTCTTGTTGGTTTTAAAGACCTGTTATGCTCTCTGTATCTATGAGCCCTGCTGTATCCAATAAGACTCTTTGACTGTCCAGGGCCTATCCTTTCAGAGAGTGTTTCTTGAATGGTATCTCTTGGTCTCTCTTGTTGGGACCTTGGTTATTTTATTTTCCTATTCGTAGTGATATTTGGGACTCTCCACCTTGTGTACTCTGGCTTGTTTCTTGATGTAACCATTAGAAGGCTTTCTCAGTGGATTCTGCGTCCTTTTTCTCCCAATCTCTCAGGTTTCATAAGGTTTCCAATGGCTTCAGATCTTTTCTGTGTGATGTATGGGCGCAAGTGCAAGTACAGAGCTCCTTACTTCTCTGCCATCTTGCCCCTGCAGTGGGTATATTTCTGCACTCATTTAGCTTTTCCTCTTCTTGTTTAATGTAGTTGCCCACCCCCTTCTCTGAGAAATGCTTACTTTATCTTGCAACTATGATATCACCTTCTGCTCATTTTTTCTTTTATTGCTTTTTTACTTCTTTTTCCCTTAAAAATATCATAAACTTTAAAAAATGTATATAAATATTAATGTAAAACCATTGTTATAGATTGCCTTCTGTTCTACAACATTGCCTTTATATATATCGTAGGCAATTTTCTTTCTTCCATTTTTTCAGTTCACTTTCTGTAACTGCTACTTATCAGATATTTAACACTCATGATAGATAGTTATTATCTTACAGCTTTCTGCTCATATCCTTTTTTCTGCAAAGATAAAGGCTGGAAAAGTCTGCACAGTTTTCCAGTTTACATGTTTCATAATTTTTATCTATTAATCTAGTTAACTAGCTATAATCTAGCTATCCATTGTTCATCTATATTCTGTCTCTAATTATAATCAGTCACATATGTTTTGTCTTTGATATGTTTCTCACCCTGCTCTTTAAACTGAAAAAATACTATCCTTGAATTTTTCTAAGAAATTTAATATTAGTTTTTATTTCTGTGTAACACGTCTTACTCTATTAATTATCCCCCTTTTTGGACAATCTGTTTTGTCGTCTTTTTTTCACATAGTGTTATTTTGGTTTAAATTTTGGTTTTCCCTTTAATGTTACTGGTTACCATAGCATTTTTGGTGATATTTGGTTCCTCATTTTCTTTAACAGTGAAGAGAGCACTTTTAAAAATCCTCTAGGTGGCTGCTGTGAGACAGCCGCGTGACTAAATGGTAAGGCTGATGGTGGAATTTTTGCCTTTTGCAAATTTTATTATTTTTACCAGTTTATTTTAATATACTTTATTTATCTATTTATTTTACTTTTTTGTGATAAGCAGATTGATAGTCCAGCAATTAAATTGACAGGGATTGGGATGACAGAATGATTAATAAGAATTTCTGTCCACACTCATAATGGTCTAACAAAAATGATTATTCTTGAATTTTTAAGTAGAAGAGAACCAAAGTATTCATTTGTACTTAAACAACATATCTGGTTACCATTTTCTTTCTATGTTAATAATATTCTACATTTCTAAAAAGAGCCTTTCAGTTGTATATTTTAGGAATTCAGAATGGCAATATCAAGGAAATTTTTGATTTTCACAAAAGGTAGTTATTTTGTAAAATTATTCTTACAAAACCTAAGAGTGAAATCAATACATTCTTTACATTTAAACTGGCAGGTAACAATTCCATTTTCAGACTTGGTACAATACCAAAATACATGGTGGTAAGCATAATGGTCTCTAGCCTTTCCATATAAAAGAGAGGTTTAAAATAATACCCTATTATATTAATTATCATTTAATGAAAAATCTTAGGCTGCTTTAAGAAATGGGAAGAAAAGCAATTTAAAATGGATAATTAAGAATTAATTTAAATCACTATGAAACATCAGGCAATAAGATAAAATAGGGAGATATTGGGCTTTAGAGCTGAATGAGAAGTTACCTATAAAAGTTTAAAATGCAGAAAAAAATAAATATTGAAAATAAACTGTTTAAAAGCTATTGTCTCCTCAATGTTCTGACTCAGACTTCCAAACTTTTATCATTCTTCCCCTGGAAATGCAGCTTAGGATTCTCCTTGGGATTCTCTCTTTCTCTCTCTCTCTCTCTCCTCTCTTTCTCTCTCACCCTCTCTCTGTCTCTCATAATAAATAAGTAAACTTGAAAACAACAAAACATTATTTCCTTAACTGACATATATTTTTATTTATATATAATGATATAGTAAGCCTTATATTATCAGTAAAAGACAGCATAACATCTTATAAAAAAGACCAAAAATACTAATATTGAGAAGTAATATTAAATCTAATCAATTTTCAGAAATTTGAAATTAATGACAGATAATTCAGTGAAACTAATGGAATGCTTTATTATAGTTAGTAATAGGGAGATATTGGCTTGATGTTGATTATGTTAAATGAAACAAAAGATTGGTGCTAAGACTGTGATTTTATTTCCTAGATTTGATTTTGGAAAACATCAATTATGTCATTATATTTGAGAATGTATTTATAAAATACAAAACATATTTATGAGTTTTATTACATTGGACAATGAACTTTATTACATTGGACAGTGAACTTAATTTCCTAATCGAAATGATTTAAATAAATTTTAGTCAAGAAATCTTTAGATTAGACTCTTCTGAGAATGTCAGCTTATTTGGTAATCTTCAGTGTGATAGAAAATATAATTCTTAGACATTATTATGTGGCATTGAAAGTATTTATAAAATCCCTTTGTGGTTTTTATCAAACAATTGTAAATAAGCATGCTGGTCTTACTGGAAAACTATTACATTTGTGCCAGATGTACAAGATATACTGATCTACAAAGCCAGCCCCAATCATGTTTATAATCTAAGTAACTGAAATGTCCTTCTAGAAATTGCTAAAGTTCATCTCACAATCCAGTTAAAAGAATGAGTCATGTTAATTGAAAACCAAAGACTATCTAGATTAAAAAACACTGTTATTGTAGATAATGCCTTCAGAGGATTGAAAATTGTTCAGAGTTCAGTGACCACTCTGATCCGTGTTACAATTTTAACATATCTGTCATATTTCTCTTAAATTTCCATGCATTTCTGTGGTAGAAATGTGTATTATAATTACAAGTTTGAAAAGTTTGCTGCTGGCGCAATGACTTGAGTTTATTGAAAGGTCTCTTATTGAAGCAGTATGCCTGTGACTATCACTTCCAGATAGTATTATATTTAGCATTTCAAAAATATATGATCTCAGATGAATGACTTAGAAAAAGTAAATGAAGAAAATATTTTCTTGGACGATTTCAGAAGATTGGCCATATTGACAATATTTTAAATATATCAATTTGGCTTAAAAGTACTGCTTTTGCCATTCTTTGGTTAATGATTTTTGCTAATGTTTTCAACAAATATTTATGCTGGTAGGAACCTGTATTATGTAAGATAAATTCCTTATTATTCTTTTTGTTTATGTTATCTTTGATTATTATTTCACACTTTCCTTGGCATCAGTCTTGCTAAATCTTTTGAACCTCATTTCAACATTTTTGGTGTTTGAAGATTAAATTTTATTAGACTTATGGTTTCCAATTTTGAATGTAAAGAGTTTAGAATGTACCAATCCATCCTGAAACAAGTAAAAAAGCTGAACAGACTGAAAAAATCAACAACTTTTCTTGGATGCATAAGAAGAATGGACACAGGGCAAACTGCTGCCCTCAAGACTGTAGAGGCACATAGGCAAACATAGGGAGTTGTGGCTAACCGAAGCAGAGACTCAGAAGATGAAACTATCATAGGAATCAGTGCTAGGTAGGGAAAACTGAACTATAATTGACCAGTTGCTGGAAGCTCAGTGCACACATATCTGCAGAGTTAAAATCTGCAGTGGGATGCAGTCATACCAATTCTCTACAATATTTTAAGAGGGTGGAAGCAGAGGGCATACTTCAAAACTCATTCTATGAAGCCACTGTTACCCTAACACCAAAACCAGACAAAAAACATTAAAAGAAAACTACAAACCAATACCTCTCATGACATAGATTTAAAATTCTCAACAAAACATTAGCAAGTCAAATCCAAAAAACGTATAAAAATAACTATACACCACGACTAAGTAGTATTTATTCCAGGTGTGCAAGGCTGGTTCAACATTCAAAAATTATGTAATCTATTACATCAATAGGTTAAAAAGAGAAATTACAGGATTATATCAATAGATAAAAAAAAAACTATGAATCCAATATCCTTTCATGATAAAAATTCTCAGAAAGCTAGAAATAGAGATCTTCTTTAACTTGATAAAGGCTGTCTACAAAAAACAAACAAACAAACAAAAAACACCTTACTTAATGGTAAGAAATTTAAAACCTTTCCCAAAAAATCAGATGCAAAGCAAAGATGTTCTCTCTCATGACTCCTTTTCTTTTCCTTTTCATTTATTAATTTTTGGAGACAGAGAGTGACAGAATGCAAGTGGGGGAGGGACACAGAGAGAGGGAGACACAGAATCTGAAGCAGGCTCCAGGCTCTGAGGAGTCAGCACAGATCCCAATCTGGGGCTCGAACCCACAACTGTGATATCATGACCTGAGCCAAAGTCAGATGCTTAACCGACCAATCCATGCAGGCACCTTAAAATTATGTTTTTAAAACAATGAGCAAAGGATGAAGAGTGAGTCTCACTATAAAATTGTTCCTGGATCAGTCTGTAGAGGATTCTGGATTATTGGGGGGGGGGGGGTACTGGACTGGGAATGTAGGAGATGTATGAAAGAGAAATACAAACTATTGCTTAATCTCCTATTTTGACTGAAATAGCCATAATAGACCTAATGTTGAAAATATGTCTCTGATATTTTATTAGAGGTCTTTGGGGCTAATCAACTGCATATTTCAATAGCCTTGGTTTTGTTCATCCTTTACTTTTCTTAGGATCTCCAGTCCCCATCTGATCCCCTATGTTCTTGAGTTCATCACATCTAATTTTCCTGCTTACCTTTTAAAAAGTAGATATGATATGAAATAAAGAAGGTAAAACAAATATGAGGCAAATAGCAGAGTAAATCTCACCAACTTGGCTTATGTAGTATCTTAATATTCATTAGGGATACTTATGACAAGTCTCTAGGACTTTTAAAACCCTCACCTCAAACTTTGACATCCTCTAGTCTGGTTTTGACACTCATCTTTAGGTCACTATTGCCTTTTATGGAGATTTTAAGAAAGGTACATCATTCCCATGTTGCTGCAATTAACAATACTATTTCATTAGAAAGATCTTAGAAATGAAAAGTCCCATAGTAAATCTCAAGAAATAGATTTAAAAGTTGACATGTATAGAATATTCCATGTAATTTTGGCAAAATTACAACTAACCAACCAGCCAAAGGAACAAACAAACAAACCTTTTAGTTCTAATTCCAATGGCATTTACCTAACATCTACTTGTTCTTTATTATCTTGGGAGATTAGAAACTGTGTTCTCTTTTATGGATAGAATTATAAAGAGTGTGTGTGTGTGTGTGTGTATTTTCCTACAGAAGCATATTTTACAAATGGAAAATAACCATATATTAGAATAAAACATATATATTTTCAGTAGTTTCCCTTACTAAGTGTGGTTACCTCTGGTCTTATTACAAGGAATAAAATACCAGCAGTTACATCAAATAGAAAACTGAACGTTTCTTTCAATTGCCTATGCTAACCATTTCAAACACAATGACTACATTCTACTCAGATTGTTTCAAATTTGAAGCACCCTGAATCAAATGAAATGCAAGGGAGATGAGCAATAAATGTTGAAAGACTTTTAAAAGTTATTGCTATTATACTATCTGACTTGGATTGTCATATTGATTACAGCTGAACAATGAAACATACCCAAAAGCAATCATATATATTTTAGTTGATGACTCACATTGTAAGCTTCTGTTCTCTTTCAAGAGATATTCACTTTAGGATTTTGATTTGACTTTCTATCTTTTCTCTCTTCTTTTAACGACAGTCGAGGATATTAAACCCTCATTTCAAACCCCTTGATCAATAAGGCACTATTTTAAGCAGCAGCTTATAACAAATGTTATATTGTGCCTTTGCATTTACTATAAACAATCCAAAATATACTGTAATAAAATGCACATCAGCATTACATAATGCTATACAGAGCATAGCAGAACTGTAAACTTACCCTCCAGATGCTTATAACCCGTTTTTAAGATTTAGTTTGAACTAAAAATACTATGCATCATATAATAATTTGAATATTTTAGTTATTCCTCATGTTACCAATAAACATATTTAACCCATACTTTTCTCATTTTTATCTGCATATCACTGCTAATTTTTATTGCTGGATATAATATAAACATGTATAAACACTACATCAGCAATTAAAAACAAATTAACTTTTAAGTAGCTGAATTAAGGTTTATGAAAAAAGTAGTTTTTATAGGGATTTTATAAGCAATGTAGGAAATTAGACTTTCATAAATACTAGAAACAATCTTGCTTTATTCCAAGGACTATGGAAGTGAATGCACAGAGGTAGTCCAGGGTGTCTATGGACGCTTTGTGGGTAGAGACTTGACTTTCTATATTTGTATATATCAAGTGTATGTCATAGTCACTGGCATTGTGACACAAAATAGATTATGTTTTATCCATTCTGGGTAATATTGTAGTTAGAAAAGGGGAAGGGATACATTGGTGTATATCCAGAGACTTCTTCATTTAGATCTGCGTACTTATTAATCAAATTACTCATGGAAGAAACAATCATACTAACAGCATAGTATTCATTAAAGAGCTGCCGACTTGAACAATTAGTTCCACTCCAATATCTCTCTCCCTTACAGATGGAATTGATCTACTTCTTTCCCTTGTCAGTTCTTCATAGACCTCTCTATTTCTGAAAGTCCAGCATTTGGGAAATCTCACAGTATAAAGAAAATACATAAAAATAAGTTAAAAATAAAAATCTTATATTAGTTGTTTAAAATAACGAAGTTTATGAAAGTGGCTTGGGAGAACTTTCCAAATATCACACAGAGCCAGAAGAATGAGGTTCTGACAGAGTTTACACTGCACATATCAAAGTGTGAGAAAATGAGCAAAACTGATGTAGTCATAGAACTCCAGTAAGATGTATTTTGGATATCAAGGAATTAAAGAAGATTCTCGTAAAAAGAAAAGAACTCTCAAATATTATTGTAAATGAATTTAATATTCATTCTAGGAGAGAATCCTATATAAGATGAAACAAGTTTTATCTTGCTATCATATTTTTCAAAAAATCAATGTAAGAAAATATCAACTTATGAGTATTTGCCCTGTCTATAATTTCTAAAACGTAAGTATAGTTTCAATGCTACTTTCTTACATAAAAATTAATAAACTAATTTAAAAAGATGTTCTCATGTTATTTTGAAAGAAAATGTCCATATCAAACTTTTAGGAACTGTTCAGAATATTTTGAGGACTGTTTCACTTCAGATGCATTTATGTTACATAGCCCAATTTATTTATTACTATATATTTTCCATCATGAATTCTTCCTTACATCCTGTTAATATCAGTTTTGTCTATCAGTGATTATCTATCTATCTATCACTTAATTTAACTCTATTTTGAAGAGAGTTTCGAGGTTAAAAACCTATTTTTTTATTTCTGGACTTGTCCGTTTAGTTTAACATACATCTGTAAAGAGTCTGCATGCCAGGCAATATAGGAGGCTTTTATATAATAAAAATAGTCTATTGCTCTTAAGAAATTAAGAATTTAATACTAAGATCAGTATCAGTACATTATGTTAAGTATCAAGGCAGCAATTCTTTAATCCCAGGTGCTATGGAAACATATCAAAAGGTGAAAATCTGTAAGAAATTCCAGTACTTCTAGAAGCTAGAAAAAATAATTATGCTAAAAAATAATAATACTAACATCTCTAGCTGGATATACCATTGAGCTCTCTATTAAAATATATCTTAAAATTGACATCTTTTATCTTCAAATATCCAAATTAGCTCTACTGACTCTAGACTTCACTACATCATCATTGATATAAAATTTGATCAGTTTTTGTTGTGAAACTTTTACCTTTGTCTCTCTTTTTCTCTCCACCCTCTACAACTTTTATCAAGTCAGTTAAGAAACATTATATATATATTTGTTTCCTCACTCTTCCCTTAGGTGTGGCTATTGACTAATCATTCCAATGAAAGGACATTATTCTAGGTCTTAATAGTCTGATGAGTTCATTCATACAACAAATACCTATTGGATACTATTGACTTATTCAGAGACAAAATATCTAGCAATATTACATGGCAATGACAAAGAATCACATTTCTTAATGTTTCCTCTACAGCCAAATTGTGACAATTTGGAAAAGAAAGGACAATTTGGCTCAGAAAGGAATTTGCTATTCATGAAAAAACAAATCCCACAAGTTGAGAGTAATGCTGCAGGCAGAATCATAGATGCAGAAAACAACAACAGGTAGGTTTTATGCAGTTTTATTCTGTATCTACTCTGCATATATATTCTTTAAAATATTTATCCATTACTCAACTTATTCACTGTCATCCATCTTCCATCTCCTTTTCAACTCACCTGTTTCTTAAAATATGACAACTCTTTTAAAGTTATTCCTCTAGAGCCTACTCTTTTCCTATTCCTGTTCTGAATGATTGCTTTATGGGCTTGATAGAGAAATATTATGATTGATTGATTAATTTACTTACATGGAAATTCTGAGTTACAACATTTACCTTATAAAATATCTTATAATCATCATGTCTTCTTTTTTGATGTTAACCGTCATTTGCTAGAGGTGATTTCCTAAGAAATGATGCATGGGAGAGAAACTTGTTTGATTTCTCACTTATCAGAAAATGTATCTTATTTTACATAGCTTCTTGAGAGACAGCTCTTAAAGGTATAAAATTGGTAAATCAAAATTATCTCCCTACTTTACAACTTGGAAACCATTTTCTAGTGTTCCCTTGTGTACAGTTTTACTCATGCCAGATGATTTTTATTCCTTCTCTAGAATTTTTGTAATTGTTTCTTTATTCTTAGGAGTTCTGATATATAATTATGATCTGCTTACAATTCGTTATTCTGCTTTTGCAAACGAATTAATTTTATTATTAGTATTTTCTTCATACATACAAATGCACATGAGATTCTGTGGATGATATGTATCAATACATAGATTTTAATTTCATGAAAAAGTTTATCAAAGAATAATATATAAAAATATTTTATGAACATAATATCCTTTAATGATATATATCTTTATGCATTTATATATATCTTTATGCATTTATATATTTGTGTGTTCATGAGAGAATGTGTATATGTGTATATATATAGTATTTCTACACAATATATCTTCAAGGAGTTTCTGATTTGTATTCTCCACAGTATTAGAAACAATTATTAATGTATACTAAATACTAAATTAATGTATTTGTATTGATTTGAGTTAAAATTAGCAGAGGGGAGTAGAACTATTTTTTGTAAACTAAGCTGCATCTTACATAATTTAATTTGTTAATTTGTTATATAATCAATATTATTGATTATATTAAGAATTATATTAAGCCAAGAATCTATCTATCTATCTATCTATCTTCCCTATGTTTTATATTGAGAATATGAAAATTGTGTATAATTTTCCAGGGTATTTGCAATGCCTTTTATAATTTGGAATTCTTTATTCAGAAATATTTACATATCAAATCATGCTTTTTGTATGCATTATATACATGAGGTTTCACGTAAGGTATTTTTGCCAGCCCACTTTGTACCTTTTTTTTCTTGATCTATAAGATCAGTATGCAAGGTAGAAACTAATTTGACAATAAACTATTTGTAAAAAAAAAAAAAAAAAAAAAAAAAAAAAAAAAAAAAAAAAAGATCAGTATGCAAGGCTATGTCACTTTTCCATTGCACATTAATAATCAAAGAGTAGTTTTTCCAGCAGGAGGTGTGTCAGGGCAATTTGACAAACAGTGCTTTGAAGGATCATGACCTTGAAGGTCTCTAGCAAGGCAATTTCTGAATTTGAAGAGGCTGTCAGATTGAATTTCAAAGAACAGTATATTAATGTCCATAATTAAGACTGGAGATACCCTATGCAATGGTTTTTATTCTTTAAAATTAGATGGTAATTAGATAATGAGGTCCATACACAACTAATTAGAATCAAAATTGTCTAATGAAAGGGGCATGGTGTACAGAAGAGTAGATATCTGTGCCTTGCCTACATGTGTGTGTTTATGTGAGTTTTAGTTAAGCCACAGATATGGTTCAAATTTTACCCAGTTCAATTCTACAAAATGATTAAAATATTTAATGGATATTTTATTCAGATCACAAGCTTTGCCACTGCAGAAGGTGAAGATGTGTGACAGGAAGAGTTAAAGCTGAATGTGTTAACTTAATCTGTTAGGATCAGATCCAAGCAATTTTAATTTCCTGCAGCAGAGGTGATAATAAGAAGAGTGGATGGTAAGGACACTGTATTAGAACTTCTTTACAATTAACACAGAATGATATTATTATGATTTATTAATTTAAGCTAACTACCAGAAATTTTCTTTGATTCTTATAAAAATTATTGAATTTGCCTTTAGAAAGATAGGAGAAATATTTAGGGAAGCATGAGAAAACTTCCAAAAATGGAAGCTTCAAGAAAAGTATGCCCAAGAGCACTTAAAATTACTGTGATGAGCAGTAAAATACATTTTGTATTTATGGTGAAGGCCATATCCCGATTGAAATACACATTACACTCACAAAACTAAACACTGCTTCTATGTAGCTAATGTCATAAAGATTAATATTTTGGGAGATAACTATCATTGTACAACCTTGCATTTCACAAAATAATTTATTAGAGATAATAATATATGGAATATATATTTAAACAAGTATTTCTCCTTGTATGTAGAGTCATAAAGTTTATACATAATCAAACTGTTATTCGGGTTATTCAAACTGTTGTCCAGCTCCATAAAACTATAACATAGAAGTTACTTTCATCCAATTCCCAGTTCAATATTGATACATAAAATATCAAAGTTACATTAATAAATTTAACAGTGGCACTGAGAATTATATTCTTCAGCTTGTCACACCATAGAACAGATATATTCCCCATTCTATAAAAGCAGTAAAAAAATTTAGACTGTTATATGGCAGTCTTAAGAAAATAAATTCTATTCACACATTTTACTACACTGCCCCTCCTTTTGTTTGAAGTCTTTATTATAATGGCATTTCTAGATAAATCACTTAGCTAGGTCTTCATTTGTTTGTTCAATGTTCTAATCTAATTTCTCACCATACAGGATTTCCTTTTTAAAAATAAAGGCTTAGAATTCAGCTTATCCATACATTTAATCAGCTATTTATTAGGTTTATATCAAAGGCTTAGAATTCAGCTTATCCATACATTTAATCAGCTATTTATTAGGTTTATGTCATGTGGCAGGATCTTTGCAATGTCATGGGGATAGAGCTCTATATATTTGAATCAGTATCCCTAGCTTCTTGGAGTTTATAATGTACTAGAGGAGACTATGTATCATGTAGTTGTAATTTCAGTGTGATGCATGGCACAAAGGAGGGAAAAAAAACCCAGAATTCTACGATGGAATAGAGAGACAGGATATAAAAGTAGGGAGAATTTCTGTAAGGAATGGTTATTGTTGCTGAGATATGAAGGAATGAGTAGATGTTAGATAGATGTTTCTAGGCAGAAGTAATGACATTATTCTGTGGCAGAGAGAAGTTTAGGAAGCTGGATAAAGTCAAGATTTAGGTTGTTCTGAATGAAAATAAAGAATAGTAGTCACGACAGATACAATAACCAGAACAGTGTGTGCAGGGTATCATGGGCCACAGGGAAACTTTTGAATTTTATTTTAAGGGCAATAGGAAGCAATTCAAAGTTTTCAAGGTAGGGAGACAGAATTATATTCTATGCCTTAATTCATGGAAATTGATAATCTGTAAGGACTATCAGATGTCAACCTCATGACTCGAAGTTGGGGATTGTAAAAATAATTCATCATTTCAAATTATTGTTGGAAAGTTAAAAGATGTACAGTAGAATCAAATGCACACATCTTTAGAACATTACACAATGTAAAGACTCAGAATCAAAATATGTTGAAAGCCATATTCAAGGAATGCATAGAACACGAATGCATAAATATGTTAGGAAAGATACATTGATGTTGGGGATGAGTTGGTTATATTTTGGGTGAGAATGGTAAGGCAAGTTGTAGTATTTACTTTATAGTGTTTGGATCTTATTGAGACTAGCTAATATTTTAAGAAGCCCATGAAGCTGCTCCTTTTTCATTCACTAGTTCCTTAAATAGGGCTAATAGTGACAAAATGCAAGATTTTTTGCTACCGAACTATTGCTTCTGGGAGTTGATAGGAAGAAATGAAGAACCTAAACTAAACTAGAAATTTTTACTATTTTACTGGCTAGTGTTTTGTTTTTTTTTTTAAGTTCATTGTATAAGAACATGTTACTCTCTGGTTTATTAGTAGTTTGAATTTTTTTCTCTGGATTTTAAACATTTTTTATTGAGATTATGTGATAGCCTCAAATAATTTAATGATTTTTCCATGTATGTACTTAATAATGATATTTGTCAACACAATACAAATATTCCATTAAATACCTATTCATTTCTTTTTTTAGGTTTATCTATTTATTTGAGAGAGAGACAGATAGACAGAGAAAAAGATGAGCAAGGGAGGGGCAAAGAGAGCGGGAGAGTGAGAGGTTCCCAAGCAGGCTCCGCGCTATCAGTGCTGAGCCTGACGTGCAGCTTTAACTCAAGAACTACGAGATCATGACCTGGTTTGAAACCAAGAGTCAGATGCTTAACTAACTGAGCCACCCAGGCGCCTCTCTACTCATTTCTTTATGGTTGTATAGAATTTTAATGGTTTTCTGTCAAAAATGATTTTAAAAGGAATGTCTTTTTAAAAAAACACACATTTGAATTTGGCTATACACTTTGATCAGATTCTAAGAAGTAATCAAATGAATTTTGGAATTACTATATCAATTTACACTTCTAGAAATGATTTATGTAAAATTCTGTCTCATTATAGTATAATGAGGTGAATACATAGTTAAGAGGGAACAGAAAGAGAGAGAAGGAATGGGAGAGGAAGAGGGAAAAACATATACATTTACAGTATTGTAATTAATATATTTCATTAACTAGTTTAATTTAAATGTTCATGTTAATTACTGTGATTGAACATTGCTCATATTTATTAACCATGAGTACTTTATTGTCTACAAATTGTCAGCTCATTCTCATTATCCAAATATTATTTGTACAATAACTTTTTCTTTTGGTCTGGGTGAGTCAGTTCTGCACATTGTATTCGTTGTAAAAAATGAGATGGCAAGGGCACCTGAGTGGCTCAGTCAGATGAGCGTCTGAATTCAGTTCAGGTCATGATCTCACGTCTTGTGAGTTCGAGCCCCACATCGGGCTCTGTGCTCATAGCTCAGAGCCTGGAGCCTGCTTTGAATTCTGTATCTCCCTCTCTCTCTGTCCCAACCTTGCTCACACTCTGTCTCTCATAAATGAATAAATATTTTTTTTAAAATGATGGCAAACATCAAACTGAATCTTCTTTACTCCCCTGATTTTTTTTTTACATTTATAAAGGCTCACTTTCTGTAATAACTATTATTTTTTTCTGCCTTATTCTCATACTTTGCTTCTTTTCACTCTCCTTTACTTCTGTATCACCTTCAGAAGATACAGAATAATGTCTGTATATATCTTCACTGTATCCTTCTCTTCTGTTATACAGAAAATGCATTATTCCTCCTTGAAAAGGTCAATTCTTTTACTTGTATTCTGGATCCCTTTAGGAATATTTATTTTTTTAATTTTTCTTGAATATTAAATTTTACCCACTGTAGTAAATCATTCTTATCGATATTCTAACACTCTCTAAGCAATACACAATTAAACTTGTTCAGTTAAATAAAAAAGAATAGATTAAACAAAGTTAAATACATTTAGTGACTATGTTATTATGTATTGCAAATCTCCAAGGAGTGGACAGTATATCGGCAATTTAATTTATAATGAAATCCACTTATCATTAATAAGAATAATAAAGGTGCCTTTTCAATGCCTTAAAATAATAAACTCATTCAGTTTGAGTTGCTTACTACACATCCAAGCTGGAATTAAAGAAAGAGAAAGACACTTTTGGGTACAAAAGAGTCACTCAGCAGAAAATATGAATTAGAGATGTAAATCTCAAAGTAAATGAGTACACTGACTTTTAAGTCCTGATCCTGGATGACTTTGTTGAAGAGATAAATACATAAAATAGAATGAAATAATGTATAACTCCTAAAATATCCAAATACCTAGCAGTTTAAGAAGAAAAAGTAAAGCCAATAAATGGGACAAATATGACAAATGATATAATAATGGAAGGCCAAGAGTAAGATGTACTGGAGGTAAAATTTAAGTGTTGCCAGAGTGAAAGAGATGACATATTAAATGGTGTTTAGAAATTAATTAAGAATATTGAAATGGATCAATGGATTTGTAAAGCATCTATAAGACTACATTTATTGGTAATTACAATAAATCTGAAAAATACAATTTATAACTATCAAAATAGATTATCTAAACTTTTTGTTATGCAAGCAATATTAAAAATATAGTTCAGCAAAAATATCATATAAATATTTGATATATAACAATATCAATATTAACTACAATTAAAATGTAAACAGTAGTATTCTGAAAATAACTTTGAATTAATAATACAAATTAATAAAATACATTTATAAATGTACATATCACTGCACCAAATTGAAATTCAAAAATTTTAGAAATATAAAGAAATAAATATAATAGTCAAAGAATTGAATGGTAATCAATGGAAGCTCACAGAATCCAGAAAGCATCGTAGTCTATATTGGTACTTGATACATATAAATTTCAAATATAAATTCAGCTGGGAAATGATAGTCAACTAAATAATTAAATTGACATTGCTTGGAAGAAAAAGAAAATATAATAAAGAAATACACATATTTATTAATTAATAGGTATTTCAAATTTTAAAAGACATTCTTGCCATGTTTTGTAAAGTGTTGCAGATCATATAACAGAAAGGAAGTGTAAACAATCAATAACCATAACAAAATCTGTCAAAAGTCTCTCAAAATGCAGAGATTTAACTTTGAGACTATAATGGTCTGACATAAAAGCTGAGAACTGAATTAAGTGAGGTGATCTAAAAAGAAAAGAGATAGGAGAGCACAGAAATTCCAAAAAGGCACTGTTAGATAGAAGAGGTTTCTCTCTGTGTTAGATCTTTTCTGAAGGGTCCATTAAATGTAAGGAACATAAAAATAGGAAATATACATCTGTGTTGCACTGTATGAAACTCTTTAGCACAAAGACACTAATTCACATACTGACTCTATTGTTTAACATATACCTGGTTTCTTAAATTGCAAAATTTCACAGTATGCTTGAGGAGATTCATTATGTAAATTGCTAAAGAAGACATTTGACAGAAAATAGATGTCAATATATTCTTGTCTTTATATTATTTCTCTAAGAAAAATACACAGTGCTTCTAGATACTTAATGGTATACAACAATTACATATATCTTTAGAGGGTTTACTTTGTCAATTCTTTCCAGCCCAGAACCACCTGGAACACACGTATTGTAGAATAAAGCCAAGTTTGTTTGTTTATTGCAATAAAGGAGACAGCCAACAATATGGATCTATGATGTGTCTCAGTGAAAGGAAGTAAGGGACTTGTTAGAAGATTTTTGACTTGTGTTCTATGATTTTGGAGAGGTTGAAGGAAGTACAGTGTTGCTATGCATAGAATATGGAATAGGGTATATCCTAAGGTATATCCTTTGGTTGAGTATCTTACCAATCAAGTTTTACCTAAAAGACAGAAGGAATTAAACTTTAGGTGCAAAAGGAGCAGCAGTTATATTTGCAGTAACGGGATGGGATGGTCTTGTGTTTGTCTCACTCCATCAGAGTCAAAGAATACCCTGTTGATTTTGGTATTATATAAAATGATTTATTGTCAACAGGAATACACTATCACTTAGCGATTCAAGCCAGGACAGCTTAGCTGACTGTGGTCAGGGACTGTATATTTGTCATTTATTATGTTAATGTAAGATTATACCATGTGAGAACAAAAGTGGAAATTTAAAAATTACCAATGTCCTTTACCTAATGGATGTGCAATACATATACCATGAATAAAGATTTGATTATTACATGGTGGTAGGAAAAAATAAAATAATATCAAATTATTTTAGGTATATTTAGGTACAAATGTAGATACTTACAATTATATATATTTGCATACCTGTAACATATATAATATATACCTATTTTGATTTCAATTGTATATTAAAACCACAATTATAAAATATTTGATTAAAGATGGCCACTTAAAAATACATATACAATGTAAATTCAAATATATCTTCACTTTTCGGTCTTTTATGTTCTCTATAAATGGAATATCTTGAAAAGATCTCTGACTTTTGAGAAAAGTCTATAAACATTTACATTTTTCTATAAACTAAAAATTGAATTTTTCCATGGGCATTCAGCATCTGAAATCTGTCTTACTCAGTTGTTGCCTGACTTTCTGGCCGTTTCCATAGAAATATAGATCAGATGGGTTAATATAAGGAATGAATCTTTTTTAAAGATGGTAGTGTTTCAAATTTTTTGCTTTCTGATACTGAACAAGCCAATAACTATTTTCCTTGAAGGAAAATCAAAATCAAACTGAAAAATGCTCCCTATGCTTCTGTAATACTTTTAAAGATTTCTATAATGGTCAACCTTTTGGGGAGCATAAAGATGTCTTTTGAGTATGATATGTTCTGATATTTGGAATTTTAGGATTCCTGTAATATAAAAGCAAAAGGAGAGTAGTTAGTTCTATACTTGTGGGTATACAACTTTCAGAATTCCCAATAAGGGGAAGAAAGACTATTGCTGGGCGAATGTCTGCAATCATTGATTCGTTCACTGTAAAATGTGATTGTTTTTCCCCTTCAAGCCAAACTAATTGGTTAAACGATTATCTATTTTATAATTACCATACTTCATAATTATTCACTTCAATGATTGTGAATGTGAATGCATTATTATTATTACTTTTGGAAAACTAGAAGTGCAAAAAGTTCAGTTTTAACAATGAATGATTTTCAGTGGGACATGGAATAATCAGTGGGGATGTTGTAAATAGTAAGGTTAATGCCACAGGGGAAGAATATGGGATATATACACAAAGTAATGCCCTTACTTAAGGCATTTAAGATTTCCTTGTAGGGTGTGGATAATATTAGTCATAAGCAATTTTTCCTTGCTTTAAAAACACTTTAAAATAATATATTTTTGCATATATCTTCTTAATCTATTATTCTCTTCTTTGAATTATTTATTTAGAAACTTCTGGAAAATGATTTTGATGAACAGATCTCAAAGATATTATGTAACTATTGATACTGAGTTCCTGTATAATCATTTTCTGTAAAAGTTGCTTTAAGAGAAAAATGTCCTGATGAAAAAGAAAATATTTAATTCAAATAAATGGATCTTTGATGGTAGAGAAAAAAATATGGGATAAAATATGCTAAGTGTGATAAACTATGAATAATGTAAGGAATATTGAGCCAGATAGAACTGTCTTTAAATAACTACTCCACCACAAAAATAAGTGATAACAGTAAGTTCTTTCTCTCTTTGCATTCAAATTTTAATATAAGAATAGTCAATTTTGTCTTATTATCATTTATATATGTACATTAAAATCAAAGATGGACAATTTTATATTGTACCAACTACTATTTATCTTTTGAGAATAGTTATAAAGATTGATAAGGAATATTAATAGGCACACATTAGATTTGCTAGACTGTCAAATATCTAGGGGCACTTGGGTGGCTCAGTTGGTTGAGCATCTGACTCTTACTTTCAGCTCAAGTCATGAACCCACGGTTATGGGATCGAGCCCTGTGTCAGACTCCATGTGGAGCTTGGAGCCTGCTTAAAATTCTCTCTCTCCCTTTGCCCACCCCCCTACTCAGACATTCTCCCTTTCTCTAAAAAATATATTTTAAAAAAAACAGCGAAAAATGATTTTAGGTTTTCAGTTCACCTGATATTGTCAACTATCTTCTGCAATGCAGAAATAATTGCTTGCTCATGGACAAGCAATTTTATAAACATAAATAAAAACATCATCAAGATATTATGCTACATTAATATCAAATAATAAACAAATGACTAGGATTTAGATATAATGCAAATAAAACTTATTGTAATTAATATTTCAAAGAACCATTAAAATATCAGAACAGGAAAGAACTTAGAATTTCAAGCTTGCAAAAGGTCACTCAGGCCAATCACAATTCAAATACATGCATCACAATTCAAATACATGCTCCATCCAATCTAATTTGCCACTGTTTACAGAAATTATACATAATAATAATAATAGTTGTAAAAAAGTATCTACAAGAAACTTGTATCTGGGAACATAGCTGAATTATTTATAATATGTTTTGCAGTAAGATACAGAAGGCCTTTGAAGTTTTCTCCTTATTCTTTTATTTTTTAAATATGAGTAAAGAGATCTATGAAGCTTGTCATTGAACACAATTAATATAACTAGTAAACAGGTGACTAAGAAAGTTAACAAATTGATCCTTTTCTGCCCGTGCCTCTCTTACAAAGATAAAATCAGTCACTTCCTAGAGTTCTTTGGACCTATGAGTCATAAGTGCGAGAGATAAGGATATAGGTATAATTAGAAACTTGAAATCACTTGTTTGACATTTTGCTTAAAATTATACATATTACATAGAATTTATTAATCCATTCAACAAACATCAAATAAATAGTGTTTGTAAGACAGGAACTCTTTTAGATATTGGAGATTCAGTGATGAACAATGCAGACAAAGGTCCTGACTGTTATTGACATTCCATTTTAAAATATTGATATGCATGTCAAATTGACTGATATCAAGGGGTGTCTGGGCGACTCAGTCATTTAAGCATCCAACTTTGGCTCAGGTCATGATTTCAGTTTGTGAGTTCAAGCCCCACATTGGGATCTCTGCTATCAGTGCAGAGCCTGCTTTGGATCCTCTGTTTCCCTCTCCCTCTGCCCCTCTTCCACTGTGTGCTCTCTCTCCCTCTCAAAAATAAACATGTAAAACAATTAACTGGTATCATTTAATTGTAAATATTTGTAAGAGAGGAGGTCAGGATTGGCAAAAAATTATAACAATAATAAAACTAAAGTTGAGTATCTGCACAGTAATAGGCACTGAGTTAAATCAACACAGCACTGCATTCTCTCATTTAAATCCAAAAAAACCCCACATTAATTACATAACACATCTCCCTAAGTTTATAGATAGTAGAAACATAAAAAATTAACTAGCTTATGTCTCTCAAAAAGGAGGTTGTCAGTAAACGAATATGAGGTATAATTTGTTTCGTGGGATTAAAGTATTAAAGAAAGCATTTAGAAAATTAATAAAATATTTTACCATCTTATGCACTATAAATGGACAAATAGTTCAGTTCATAAGACTAAGAATAGCTTATACTTTAAAACAGTTTCAAACACAGCGAATTGTTTAATTGACTTTTTTCCCCCGTAATCTCTTCTTCTGTGCTGTGTATCCATAGTATCTGGGCAGACTGACAAGAGCAATATGTATTTTATGAATAAACATCTGAAGAAACCAAGATACACAGCTGCTGCAAATGTCAGTTTCCATCATTTATGATACTCACATATTGCCCATTGCGGTCCTCAGAAGGCACAGGATGCAATCTTTGCTCTCATAGCAATAATACAGGGACATTGTATAGGCTCCAGAGGAGGCATTCTGCTGATCATGGTGGTATCCTCTACCTTAATTATGTACTTTATTTGCATTATTGAGAGCACAATTGCTGCCAAGGAACTGTTATGATGTCAATGCAATTACACTGATATTATGCTGTTTCAGCATTGTTCAAATGTGAGATCCTTACAATGCAAAATTTAATTTAAAAAAAGGCAATAGGATATTTATATCATCCCCATCAAAAGGATATTTGACATAAATCAAATGTGTACACTTAAAGTCTGCTAAAGAATTTGAATAGTTTTCCTAAGCATGTTAAAGATTTATTGCACTTGCAGATTTTTTTCTGTTCTAAAAGATATTTAGTTTGAAATGTATAAAAGTGCTGGTATTCAACCATTTGTAACCATGAAGAGAGCAATTTCAATGATTTCACCTTGTAAAAAGAATGGCTGCCTAATTTTCAATGTCCCTACAAATACTGTATTTGAGAGCTGATACATTTGTTTATTGAATTTGATACCACTTATTGAAAAATAAAAGCAAAACATATGTTTTTAAAAGACCTCAAATTTATATGTATTACTTAAGTCTCTCATCTTTACCATGATGTTATGCTGGCCATATATGACATTTGCCATAAAGCCAAATGATCACTTAAACTCATTCACATAATCAGCAATCATTTTACTAAGTACTTCCTATGTTTCAGAAACCATATTATGTGATATAAAAATGAACAAAAAGACAAAAAAAAGAGTTTCTCATTGATAAAATTGCAAGCTAGACAAAAATACAAATATGTCATAATGAAAGTCAATCATTTTGAAAGCAAGAATATTAAAAACTTTTGGGCATATATAAAGAAATTAGAGAACTCTGGGTAAACTTAATTTATGAGAAGATATTTGAACTGGATCTTACAAAATGGTAAAAATTGGTCAGGTAACAAAGTGAAGTAATATTTTAGGATGAAAAATATGTCTAAAAGAAAAGAGATATAGATTAGGCTGGTGAATTAGTAGTTAGGTCAATGTAGAAAGATTCTCACCACACTGGGAATCAGAAGAATGGAGCAGAAGGGATAGAAGAGATATAGGTGGAAAGGTGAGATGGACATTGATAATCATGTAACTTGTGTATCTATTCAAGGAGTTTTGATTTTAAGTTGTAGTCAGCAGTGTTCCAAATACGGGAGGCCGGCAAAATCTCATACCTGATCCATAAATGTCAGGGATCACCACTGCTATAAGAGTAAAAGTCATTTCTCATTCTCTTTCACCTTCTAATCTCAGTCTTTATTCATGGAGTTGTCAAAATCCATGTAGGTAATCATTCTAGCACTCTGAGCTCTCATTTTTAATTTCCTCAGTTCCAAATACCTTGTCCTTCACCTGTCTAACCCAATGACACCCAAAGTAATAATATTGTTGCTCTTATTGTCAATAACTGTACCATGGCCCCAAATCTCTATTTTGGGAGTTCAAGTGTCTGCTTATTCTCATTTTTCAGAGTTCACTTGTTCTAAAATAATACATTTGGTGTATTATTTAATCACATTTGTACATGATCATTTTTTCAATTTCCACACTGTGCTCACATCCTCTTTTTCCTACTTAACTCAATTTAGATAGGGAATTTTTATTTGTTTTTACATCTACATTGTCAACTCTTACTTTTCTCTCCTCCCACCACACTTAGCCAGAAGACTTTCAACCCTAGTTACAACCAGCCCTTAACTAACTCTCTGCCTATGGCCAAACAGTTGAAGATATTGCAGAAAACATACAAACATCTGGTGCAACTTTGAGAAATCTGAAGTTTACTTTCAGCAATACTCAGAAAACCTATTACATTTTTCTATTAATTTGTTACTCCACTCTGTCAGTTAAACGTTTTGCATCTTAATTTTTCTTCAAATCTAATGCTCTTGCCCCTACATCTCTCATAGAATGAATCCATCTGTGAAATTAACAGTAACCAGAGAAATTCCCCCCTTTCATGGAGAGTCTGTGTAGCTTAGCAGTTTAAGCATTCTACTCTTGATTTGGGCTCAGGTCATGATCTCATCGTTCGTGAGTTTGACCCCTGCATCAGATTCTGTGCTGACGGTGCGGAGTCTGCTTGGGATTCCTTCTCTCTCTCCCTCTCTCTCTGTCCTCTCTAGCTTGTGCTCTTTTCTCATAATAAATAAGTGTAAAAATTAAAAAATGCATAAACTATCTTTGCTCCACATTGGGTAGAAGCCCCCATGTTCTCTAGGCAACACCTTCTCTTGTTTCTCTAGTTCTTTCTGTAATATTCCCCTATCTCTTAAATCATCATATTTTTCCTTAGTAGTGCTAACAATCTACTGGATCGTTAACACATGCCATATGAGCATGCTGTTATTTAGTCTATTAAAAACACACTCTGATCCCCATGACCTAATCCAATTAGGGCCTTGTTCCTTGTTCCTCTTAGGGGCAAATCACTTTTAAAGATGTTGTCCTCTGCCCCAGTCTCTGATTTTTCATTTATGGTTTTCTCTTCAATCCATTCCAAACAGGCATCCATTCCCACAGTTATTTTCCAGATCGTCAGTGTCATCCTTCTTACCTATGTTAATGCTTATTTTTTTAATTTACAAATTCTTATGTTTCTCAGTAACATTCAATTCAGTTGATCATTTTTCCTTCTAGATTTCTTTTTCTTCTCCTAGTTTCCAGGATACCACTGTGTTCTTGTATTTCTTCCTATCTTAGTTTTCTCTCAACAATTGTCCCTTTTTCCTTTTACTTTCCTCTTCCTTTGTCCAACATTTATGTGTCAGTATTTCCAAGGTTCTGTCCCTTGTCCTTTTCCCTTCTCCCTTTACTTTCCCTAGGTTAGTGCTTTTTTGTGTTTTGTGTTTTGTTTTTAAATGGAGGTCTAAAAACAGTATGAAATCAATTTAATGAATCATGACCAGATTTTGCTTGAAATGAAATAAAATAAGAATTGCATTGAAAATGTCAGTGAATATCACACATAGTAAGATCCTGAGAAAAAGCTGGACTGGGACAGCTCCATGTTTATCTCTGAATATGCCTGGAATTTTTCATTGACTCATGGTCAAGATCAGCATGAGTTGTAATAATATATACTATGCTATTTAGGGTGACAAATTCCCTGAAAGCACCCCATACAAGCTTATTTACATTATTTACCAATGTATAAGTCGGTTACACTTGGCTTAACACACTTGTGTTAGGAATGTGATCAGTGAGGTATAAGAGATGCTTGGGAATGGAAACTATTCCTGGGCTCCCCTAAAACAAAGATACTGTGTGCGTATCTTGGTGGTTCATAAACCAAAGATGAAGTGCATCTTGTGTAGCTTCAAAAGGACCTTGGGGAGCTATGCCTAGAAATCTGTCAGGTCACCAACAATTGCCTGTACATCTTTTCTCCTGTTGCACTGCACTTTTAAACTGTATTAAAACTTTAATAAATATTCAGCCTGTGAGGTCTTGTGAGTTCTTTCAAATATTCAATCCTGTGTAATCAATCCTATCAATTCTATGAAAATCTTATTTTAGTATTTATACATGAATAGGGGTTAAGAAGTCAAATGATTTTTATTGTGAATTAAGAAAAGCTTCAGAGGCATTGCTTAAGTCATTTTATCCAGTTCCATGGTTTAAAATACCATTTGTATGTGGTGATTTGCACACTTCTATCTCTAACTGCTTTCCTAAGTTCTAGATTTGCATAATGCACTGCACATTTGACACTGGATTTATAATGGGCATCACAATTATAACAACGACAACAACTACATATCCTACAACAAACTTTTGATTTACTCTTCTGTCTTTTTCTCCCATCTTATGACATCCTATCACCATTTACTCAATTGTTCAGAAATAAGAAAAGAAAGAAAAAATTTAGAGTCACCCTTATCTCTTTTCTTTTCTTTACTATTCTCCAAAATCTATCAGCAAATTGGAATTCAGTTCAAAATATATCAAAATCTAGCAGTTGTCTCCCACTAATCCTTAAGCTGCCCCTGGCCGGTTAACCATCTTGTCCTACCTAGGTTACTATTGGTCTTCTATCTCCATTCTTTATTTTTTAATTTATTCATTTATTTTTGAGAGAGAGAGAGCATGAGAGCACACAGCTGGAGGAAGGGCAGAGACAGAGGGAGAGAGAGAGTCCCAAGCAGGCTCCTCGCTGTCAACACAGAGCCTGACATTGGACTTGATCTCCCAAACTGTGATCTCATGACCCAAGTTGAAATCAAGAGTTGGATGCTTAATTGACTGAGCCACCCAGCTGCCTCTTACCTAACACTTTTATTTTTTTTTATTTTTTTTTTAAATATTTTTATTTATTTCTAGGAGAGAGACAGAGAGAGACAGCGTGAGCAGGGGAGGGTCAGAGAGAGAGGGAGTCACAGACTGAAACAGGCTCCAGGCTCTGAGCTGGCAGTCAGCACAGAGCCCGAAGCGGGGCTCGAACCCACGAACCGCGAGATCATGACCTAAGCGAAAGTCGGACGCTTAACCGACTAAGCCACCCAGGCGCCCCTTACCTAACACTTTTAAAGAGTCCTTTCTGACTACTAAATTAGAAGCATCCTTCCATCTCCTTTCTATGACATTCTACTTTGATTTTCTTCTCAATAGGGTATCTTTTTGTCTAATTTACACATTTATGAATTTATGTATGTATGCATTTTAATGTTTTTCTCAATTGGAATGGAAAATCTATGAAAGTGGAATTTCCTCCATCTATTGTCTTTACTATCATTTCCCATTTCAAAGAATATGACCAGGACTCTAGAAGTCTGACAATAAATGTGCTTGATAACAAGTGACATAATGGTGATCATAACTTATGTTTATAAAGACTCTTACTTAACTTATATATTTTGTCTGATATCAATATCACCACAACTGAATTCCTTAATAAATATGTATTAAGTTAGGCCATCTGGAAGCCAACCTAGGAAGGGTGATTTGGGCAGATGTAATGTATTAGTTTCTAGGAAAACTTAGTATGGGGTGAGGGGGAATGGGAAAGAGCCAAAGAAGGAAATAATATCAGCTAACATCCTGAGAGGGTATCCATGGTTCGGTTGTGGATGAATTTTCTGGAAACAGTGCAGATCATAGCTTAAAAGGGCCCTATTCAGCAGTCAGGGAGCTAGAGTCTCAATACTCCCTCTACCTTTCAGGCTTTAGTTATAACCTGCCACCCATGACATAAATTCCTGGTCACTTGCACAAAACATACAAACATGATAGATACTGGCAAAAGGAGGGATGTTCTTCAACCAAAGAAACAGGGATAAACTCAAAGAAGTGAAAAAATAGTCTTGGCAAAAATTTTGAGAATATATGGATGGAGCCATTACAGTACCTGCTAGAATGGAGGTTTTCTTTTCTTTTCTTTTCTTTTTTTTTTTTTTTTTAATTTATTTCTAGGAGAGAGAGAGAGAGACAGCGTGAAGAGGGGAGGGCCAGAGAGAGAGGGAGACACAGACTCCGAAATTGGCTCCAGGCTCCGAGCTGGCAGTCAGCACAGAGCCCGACGCGAGGCTCGAACCCACGAACCGCGAGATCATGACCAAAGCGAAAGTCAGAAGCTTAACCGACTAAGTCACCCAGGCGCCCCTAGAATGGAGGTTTTCAATAGAAGATTAAAATGAGTTAAAGAGTCAGCTTTTCTTAACTAAATTGTCAAATTCAGTTAAAAGCCGAACAAAAACCCATAGTGTGGAACTGATACAGATGGTTTCAAAATGAAATAGAATACTGATAAACATGAGCCTGCTACGTATGGCAATTTTATTCATGGTGAAGATGATTCATGGAAAGGAAAGGTTTTCTTTAACAAATGTAGTTGGAAACAATGAATAGCTGTATGGAACAAAGTGAAACTTGATCCCTAAACCACAATATTTATTTTCAGCTAGAACAAAGATGAAATATAATGGTAACAATGATGCACTAGTAGAAAGTGTGGGTGAATGATCATCTGAAATTGTTGTGTGTTTACAAAACATACCACAGAAACTAGAAACCATACATACATATTGGAAACTTAACTGTAGAAAATTATAAATAATCTACTAGTCAACACTTCATATAATTCATTTCATTCCCTCAGAAAATTTCAAAAGTCACAAAATTCAGTTTTCATTGGTGTTCATTATTAAAAAGAAGCAAAATCCCATGGCCTGTGCTAAAGATGCTACAAATGACATTTCTTTCCCTTCCTAAAATATATGTTTCACCCTCAATTTTGCTATTTTCTAGATTACACATGAATACATAAGGATGGGCACATTTTAATTTATTCACATACATATGCATCAGTATAAATTAAAAATTAAGGATGCCATAGAGGAATAGTTAAAAGCAATGAGGAAGTGCTGATTAAAAAGGAGGAGCCGAAGCGGGGGTTGGGGGGTGGGGTGGGGGGGAGGGGAGGGAGAACAATCATATGCAAATATCTGAAGGTTAGACATTTTGAGAAGGCAATTGTCTTGCTCTAGGTTGACATGGAGAAGAGAATTGTGCTGATAAAAAAAAATTACATGCAAGTGGAATTTTCCTAAATATTTCCATTAGGAGGTAGAGGTTATTCCTTTACATTGTATCATCTGCCTTCTTTTTATAATAGCTATGGATTATTATTCCACTTCTCTTGTCAAAACAATATTAGTAAAAGATAAAAAATAAATCAACACCTACCCAGGAGTAGTTCATTTTCCTCATAGTCCCTGTAATCATGTGACTTATATTAATAAAAGACTTAGTTTTCTGAAATGTACACCAAAATGTTTTTTGCTTACTCTATGTATGCCAAATTAGCATTTGACTGCTTAGTAAATTCTATGTAATTATTATATTCTGTTCACAATATCATTTCCTTTTCTTAAATGTTTATATTTATTTCTAAGAGAGACAACCTGAGCAGGGAAGGGTCAGAGAAAAGGAGACACAGAATCTGAAGCAGGCTTCAGGCTCTGAGCTGTCAGCACAGAGCCCAACGCGGGGCTTGATCCCATGAACGGTGAGATCATGACTTAAGCCGAAATCGGAGCTTAACAGACTGAGCCACCCAGGCGCCCCCACAATATCATTTTAAAATCATTCCCAGAGAAAAGAAGCCTCAGCAATTGTGCATTAAATAGACCAAATAAAATCTGAGATCCCATCAGTTTAGAAATAATAGTATTCCAACCCATGCCTCTTATACCTTTGCGAATAATGAATATCTTAATTTGTGAATGAAAGAAGGCAACAAAACTGGGTAAATTACAAAGCAAAACAAAACTGTAAAGTGTTTCTTTAACATAAAGGAGGTTATCTGCAGATTACAAAATAATTATAACCAAAAAAGAATGATTCTACATGTAACTTTGAACAGTAAGAAATGTTAAGAAAAGAAAAAGGGAGGCTTTCCTAACCACAATGCAAGATACAAAATAAAACTATAATAAAAAATAAAAAAAACTATAATATTTGAGCCACCAGTTGAGTATTAGTCAAAAGACCATCCTCATTAGCATCATCATCCTCATCCTCATCATCATCCCTCATTCACATAATGTACATTTGGGGAGAAATTGTCTTCTAACAAGTGAAAATATTGCAGTGAGCAAAACAGATTTGAAACTTCTTTCTTCATGAAGCTTCTTTTCAGTGAGGAAATCTTAACTATTAGATTTGTTATAATACACCAATCTTCACTGAATGCTTCTTTAAAAGGAACTGGATTATCTCTGACTTCCAAAAAACTACATTGTTATACATTATATCCACAGTACTTCTTTATCCTCTAATTGATAATTTGTACCTTTTGACCATCTTCCTGCAACTGCCCCTCTACCCACCTCTGTCTCTGATAACCACACTTCTGATCTCAGTTTCTAAGCTTTGTTTGTAGTTTTAGTTTGTTTATTTTTAGATTCCACATATACGTGTGATAATATAGTACTTGTCTTTCTTTGATTTACTTCATTTAGCCCAACATCTTCAAGGTCTATTCATGTTGTCACAACTGGTAGGGTTTTCTTGTTTTTTTATGGCTGAACATGAGAGTGCAGATATCTTTCCAGTTAGTGTTTGCAACACTTTGGGTACATTCCCAGTAGTGCAATTACTGCATCATTTGGTAGATCTATTTTTAATTTCTTAAGGATCCTCCATACTATTTTCCATAGTGGTTGGACCAATTTGCAATCCCACCAACAGTGCAAAAGGGCTCCCTTTTCTCCACATACATGGAAGCATTCATTATATCTTGTCTTTTTGATGATGGCCATTAAAATAGATGTGAGGTTGTATTGCACTGTGGCTTTTAATTGCATTTCACTGATGACTAGTGATTTTGAACATCTTTCCACGTATCTGTTGTTTTTTAAATATACTGTCTTTAGAGAAATGTCTATTCAGGTCCTTAGCCCATTTTAAATTGATTTCTTATTATTATTTTTATTATGGCCATTGAGTTGTGCAAGTTCTTTATATGTTTTGGATATTATCCCCTCATCAGATATATGGTTTCCAATTTTTTTTTTTTTTACTTTAAGACATTTTTTAATGTTTATTTATTTTTGAGAGAGGGAGAGAGAAAGAGAGAAATGAGCACAGGCAGGGGAGAGGCAGAGAGAGAGGGAGACTGAGAATCCCAAGGAGGCTCCATGATGTCAGTACAGAGCCTGAGGCAGGGCTGGAACTCATGAACCATGAGATCATGACCTCAGCTGAAATCAGTTGGTTCAGTAGAACACTTAACCAACTGAGTCACCCAACCTGAGCAGACATCAAGAGTCAGACTGACAGAGCCACCCACCTGCTCCACAATTTCCAAATATTTTTTTTCCATTCCATAGGTTGCCTTTTCATTTTGTTGATGATTTCTTTTTTTGTGCTGCAACTTTCCAATTTGATATAGTCCTCCTTGCTCATTTTTTTATTTTGTGGCTATTATTTAGCTTTCATATCCAGAAAATTATGACCAAGGCACATGCCCAGGAGCTTTGTTCCTATGTTTTCTCCTAGGAGGTTTAGAGTTTCAGATCTTACATTTAAGTCTTTAATCCATTTTGAGTTACTTTTTTTTGCATGGTATAAGATATGGGTTCAGTTTCATTCTTTTGCATGTGAATATTCATTATCCCAGCACCATTTGTTGAAGAGACTATCTTACCTCCATTTGAATTTTCTTGTTTCCTTGTCAAATATTACTGACCATATATATTCTGGTTTATTTTTGGGTCCTTTATTCTCTTCCATTGGTCTCATTGTCTATGTTTATGGCAGTACCATACTGTTTTGATTACTATAAACTTCATAGTATAACTTGAAATGAGGAGGTGTGATGCCTCCTGCTTTGTTATCCTTTTTCAGAATTTCTATAGCCAGTTGTGATCATTTGTGGTTTCATATAAATTTTAAAATATATATACTTTTTTACTTTGGGAAAATGACATTGGAGTATTGATAGGAATTATACTGAATTTGACGATGGCTTTTGGTAGTATTGACATAAACACTATTAATTCTCCCAATTCCTGAACATAAGACACATTTCCATTTATGTATATCTTCAATTTCTTTCATGTCTTGTAGTTTTCAGTGTAGAGATATTTCGCCCTCTTAATTAAATTTATTTATGTTGTTTTCAATGCTATTGTAAATGGGATTGACTTTTTTATTTATTTTTCAGAAGTTTTGGTGTTAGTCCATAGAAATGCTATTGATATTTGCATGTTGATGTTTTATCCTGTAATTTTATTTTTTTCACTTTTTTTTTCTTTTTTTAATGTTTTTTATTTATTTCTGAGAGAGAGAGAGATAGCGTGAGCAGGAGAGGGTCAGAGAGAGAAGGAGACACATAATCTGAAGCAGGCTCCAGGCTCTGAGCTAGCTGTCAGCACAGAGCCCGACATGGGGCTTGAAGCCAGGAGCCGTGAGATCATGACCTGAGCTGAAGTCGGATGCTCAACTGACTGAGCCACCCAGGTGCCCCTTATCCTATAATTTTAAAGAATGCATTGTTTACATCTAAAAGCTTTTCGGTGAAGTCTTTAGAATTTTCTCTCTACATAATCCTGTCATCTGCAATTAGTGACAATTTTACCACTTCCATTCTAATTCTGATACTTTTTATTCCTTTTTTCTAGCCTGATAGCTTTAGCTAGGACTTTTATTACTATGCTGGATATAAATGATGAGAGTGGGCAGCCTTGTCTTGCTCCTGATCTCAGAGGACAAGTTTTCAACCTTTCACTATAACTATGATGTTAGCTGTGGGCTTGTCATAATTGGCTTTTATTATGTTGAGATATGTTCATTATATACTGAGTTTATTAAGAGTGTTTATCATGAAAGGATGTTGAATTTTGTCAATGCTTTTCCTGTGCCTGTTGGGATGATCATATGATCCTTTTCTTTCACTCTGCTATTGGGATATATCACATTGATTAATTTGTATATATTGAACCATCCTTGCATCCCAGGGATAAATTATAGTTGATCATGGTGAATAAGCTGATTAATATGCTGCTAACTTCTGTTTTCTAGTATTTCACTGAGAATATTTGCATCCATATTCATCAAGTATATTGCTCAATAGTTTATTTTTTCCTAGTAGTGTCCTTTTCTGGTTTTGGTATGGGATAATGCTAGCCTTATAGGATGGGTTTGGGAGTATTCCTTCTCCTTTGGTATTTTGGGAGAATTTGAGAAAGTCTGGTGTTAATACTTCCTCAGATGTTTGGTAAAATTCATGAGTGAAACAAACTGGACTTCATTGGGAGATTTTTGGTTAATAACTGAATTTCCTTACAGAAGTTGGTTGATTTACATTTCCTATTTCTTCCTGAGGCACCTGGGTGGCTCAGGTCATGATCTCACGGTTTCTGGGTTCAAGCCTCGCATCTGGCTCTGTGCTGACAGCTCAGAGCCTGGAGTCTGTCTTCGGATTCAGTGTCTCCCTCTCTCTGAACTGCCCCTGCTCGTGCTGTCTCTCTCTCTCTCTCTCAAATAAATAAAACATTACATTTCCTATTTCTTCCTGATTCAGTCTTGGTAAAGATTGTCTTAGAAACATATTAAAAATTTTTCCATTTTCCATTTCTAGGGTGCCTAGGTGGCTCAGTTGGTTAAGTATCTGACTCTTGGTTTGGGCTCAGGTCATGATTTCACAGTTCATGAGCCTCCTCACCAGGCTCTGTGCTGACAGAGCAGAGTCTACTTGAGATTCTCTCTCTCCCTCTCTTCACCCCAAAACAAAACAAATAAATTTTTGAAAAATTAAAAAAAATTCCATGTCTTATAGGTTGTCCTTGGCATATAATTGTTCATAATAGTCTCTTATAATCCTTTGAATTTCTGTGTTATCAGTTGTAATGTCTCCTTTTTCATTTGTATATTATTATTATTGTTATTATTATTATTATTTGGATCCTTTCTCTTTTTTTCTTGGTTAGTCTAGCTAAAGGTTTGTCAATGTTATTTATCTTTTCTATGAACCAACTCTTAGTTTGGTCAATCTTTTCTGTTATTTTTCTGTTCTTCATTTCTTATTTTGCTCTAATATTTATATTTCCTTTCTTCTGCTAATTGTAGACTCAGTTTTCTTTGTTTTCTTGTTCCTTAGGGCATAGCATTAGATTATGTTGCCTTCTCAAAAAACCTTTAGTGTCTATTTTTGAGAAAGAGAGAGAGACAGAGCACCAGTAGGTGAGGGGCAGAGAAAGAGGGAATCACAGAATCTGAAGCAGGCTCCAGGATCTGAGCTGTCAGCACAGAGTCTGACATGGGGCTCAAATCCACAAATTGTGAGATCATGACTTGAGCCGAAGTAGGATGGTCAACTGACTAAGCCACTCAGATGCCCCTAGATTGTTTATTGGGATCTTTCTTGCTTCTTAATATAGGCACTTATTGCTATAGACTTCCCTCTTAGAACTGATTTTGCTGTATCCCATAAGTTCTGGTATGTTCTGTTTCATTTGTCTTAAACTTTTTTTTTCTTTTCTTTTTTTGCCCCTTTAGTTTCTTCTTTGATCTGTTGATCAGGATAGTGTTGCTTAATTTCCATGTATTTGTAAATTTTCCAGTTTTTGTCTGGTTATTGATTTTCTAGCTTAATGCTACTGTGGTCAGAAAAGATAATGGTATGACTTCTATCTTCTTGAATTTGCTAATAATTGCTTTGTGGCCTAACATTGTCTGTCCCAAGAAATGTTCCATTGTCCATTCTGTCCTAAGAAATGTTTGCTTGAGAGGAATGTATATTTTGCTATTGTTGGAGAGAATGTTCTGTATATGTGGGCTAGGTTAATTTGCACTACACTGTTGTTCAAATCTGCTCTTTCTTTATTGATTCTCTGTCTGAATAATCAATCCATTGTTGAAAATGGGTTACTAAAGTCCCCAGTTATTTATGCATTCCCATTTATTTCTCCTTTTAACTTGATAGGTTTTGCTTTACATATTAGGTGCTCTGATGTTGGGTACATCATCCAGTATTACATTTTTGCTTCCAAACCCTCAAATTGGACTGTCTCCTAACTCCAAATTATCAAATTATTACTTCTTATTTATGCTATAAAAGTCACTCTTTTTTCAAACTTGATTTAGTTATTTGTCTTAATTTTCATATAATATAGAAGCACAAACCTGTAGTTCATTTCATTCACAAACACACACTTATATGTTTTTAGAACTTATTGAAATTTTTTGTTAATTTGATTAATATATACTTGGCCTATTTCATTTCTGATACTTGGTTTTTACATATATAATTCTGTTGTGTCTTATGCATAGTGAAATTTGAATTAATATAATGGCAATAATTAAATGTTGATTTCAGAATAATTGAGCAAATATTAGGGTTTCACTGTAAGATCTAGCCAAAATGTGTTTGTAATTGGGAAGGAAAGGCTTACAATCTTAAACCCTGGGCACACAACTATAGTCAACCTTTTCTTACCCCCCCCCCCACACACACACAAAACATAGAGCCCTGTCTCTGACGTTGCTTACACCTTAAAAGGAAAAGTTATTCCATTATAAATACATTTTCTTTAATTTAATGGTGACCTTCAGCATCTTTAATTTGGAAACAAATATAACTATTAAAAAGCATAAATGATCAGAAACTGATCCCATTCACAATTGCACAAAAAACCATAAAATACCTAGGAATAAACCTAACCAAGGATATAAAAGATCTGTATGATGACAACTATAGGAAACTTATGAAGAAAATTGAAGAAGACACAAAGAAATGGAAAAACATTCCATGCTCATGGATTGGAAGAATAAATATAGTTAAAATGTCATTACTACCCAAAGCAATCTACACATTCAATACAATCCCAATCACAATTACACCAGCATTCTTCTCAAAACAAGAACAAACTATCCTAAAATTTGTATGGAACCACAAAAGACCCCAAATAGCCAAAGTAATACTAAAGAATAAAACCAAAACGGGAGATATCACCATCCCAGACTTTAGCCTCTACTACAAAGCTGTCATCATCAAGACACTATGGTATTGGCACAAAAACAGACACATTGACCAATGGAACAGAATTGAGAACTCAGAAGTGGACCCAAAAGTATACAGCCAACTAATCTTTGACAAAGCAGGAAAGAGTATCCAATGGAAAAAAGACTGCCTCTTTAACAGATGGTGCTGGAAGAACTGGACAGCAACACGCAGAAGAATGAAACTAGATCATTTTCTCACACCATACACAAAAATAAACTCAAAATGGATAAAGGACCTGAACGTGAGACAGGAAACCATCAAAACCCTAGAGGAGAAAGCAGGAAACAACCTCCTTGACCTCCACCGCAGCAATTTCTTACTTGACACATCCCCAAAAGCAAAAGAATCAAGAGCAAAAATAAACTGTTGGGACCTCATCAAGATTAAAAGCTTCTGCACCGCAAAGGAAACAATCCATAAAACTAATAGGCAACCAACGGAATGGGAAAAGATAGTTGCAAATGACATATCAGATAAAGGGTTAATATCCAAAATCTATAAGGAACTCACCAAACTCCACACCCAAAAAACAAACAACCCGGTGAAGAAATGGGCAGAAGATATGAACAGACACTTCTCCAAAGAGGACATCCAGATGGACAACAGACACATGAAACGATGCTCAGCATCCCTCCTCATCAGGGAAATACAAATCAAAACCACACTGAGATACCACCTCACACCAGTCAGAGGGGCTAAAATGAGCAAATCAGAGAACTCTAGATGCTGGCGAGGATGTGGAGAAATGGGCACCCTACTACACTGTTGGTGGGAATGTAAAGTGGTGCAGCCCCTCTGAAAAACAGTGTGGAGGTTCCTCAGAAATTTAACAATAGAACTCCCCTATGGCCCAGCAATAGCACTGCTAGGAATTTACCCAAGGGATACAGGAGTGCTGATGCATAGGAGCACATGTACCCCAGTGTTCATAGCAGCACTCTCCACAATAGCCAAAACATGGAAAGAGCCTAAGTGTCCATCAACAGATGAATGGATCAAGAAGATGTGGTTTATCTATACCATGGAATACCACATGGCAATGAGAAACAATGAAATCTGGCCATGTGTAGCAACATAGATGGACCTTGAGGGTGTTATGCTGAGCGAAATAAGTCAGGCAGAGAAAGACAAATACCATATATTGAGCGTATAGGAGGATTAGGAGGAACTTAATGGAGGACCAACGTGGAGAAGAAGGGGGGAAATGGTGGGGGAAAGGGAGAGAGGCAAACCATGAGAGCCTCTTGAATGCTGAGAACAAACTGAGGACTGATGTGTGTGGGTGGGGACGGGGGAGATGTGCATGGAGGAGGGCACTTGTGGGGATGAGCACTGGGTCTTATATGGAAACCACCTTGACAATAAACTATTTGTAAAAAAAAAAAAAGCATAAATGATAGAAAATTGTTCAAGACTTACTTAACGGATGCAAATTTCCATCCCTGGTTCTCATCAATGCATAGACTAACCAATAATAAGGGAAAGAGAGAGAGAGAGAGTTAAAAGAGAGGAGAGAGGAGAGGGAGAGGGAGAGAGGGAGAAAGGATTTAAGAAGAATTTTATTCCAGGACAAATTTTGAAAATAATACATATTAGGTAAAACAATACACCTTTGAGTATAGTAAAATATTACTGGGGTTTATTTGTATTCATTTTTCTGTTAAAATTATTTCTGTTTCATATACTGACGTATTTTACAGTTTATAATATAGAATACTGGCCTAAACAAACATCATTGTGAATGAAGAGATTCCAAGAGACACACATTTTATAATATACTTTGGGAACATTTACTATCCAACTTACTCTCTACTTTAGTAATGTGCTACCCAGTGAATCCAAGAGTACATCAACACATAACTATAATTGGAATGCAAATGCATGAGTATGCATCTGAGAAACATTGGGAGTCTGGAGGAAAATAAACTATCAAGCACTGCAATGAAAAACAAACAAGAGCAAAAATTATAAATCTTATGGATAACAAGGGAGGTGGCCAAAAATTACGCAGTCAGTGTGAGGAAACAAAGGGACGATATTGGTGAAAGAAAGGCTGAACTCTGAAAGAAATTATTTGTCACTTACACCAGGTAAGATTAGTGCATGAAGTAATCTTGATTATGAAGGAGAGATGGGATGGAGGATGGTAAAAAAAGAAAGTCATAAAAAATGTCATTAAACAGTAAAAATTAAAAGTCATTTGATAAAATAAATGTCAAAAATATGATTTAAATGAAATAACATTTAATTTATGCTATTCTACTCGATGATGAGAAGATATGCCTAATCACAAGTGTAGCTTTCACATGCTCTCTGTCAGACAAATAGGCAAATAGACCTGTTTCTAAGGCATAGGACCAATTCTCAAGTCACCATAAAACACTTCTTATTTCAAAATACTTAAGTAAAAACACATCTTAAGTAAAAGTTTAAAAATATGGTATGAAACCCTACCAATGATTTATCAGTAATATAGTTGTATGAACATAAGCAACAGAGGTAAAACTTTTAGATGCATTTAGGTGAATAACAAAGAGTTATTGATTTTAATAAAATTCTATTTTTCTTGAAGTGGTTTGTCATAAATGCAAATCAATTTTACATACTCTTGTATATGTATATATTCTTATGTTTTAATAAGGAGAGTTAAGATAATACCTCTTACTGAGAATTAAGCCCAAAAGAACTTGTATAATTTCAGCCAAAGAAAGGTGTTGGAAGTAGATTATTTACAATTAGAAATTAATATCATATTGCTTGGTTTAATCAGAGACTCAGATTAGGCCTATTTTTTCCAGATATGTAAAAGATTTTCATGTGTAAATGTGTTTTTATATTGTTAGTATTCAGTTAGTCATTAGGTTTTTACATATTATTTCAAATTTTGTTACTTTACAATACTCTACATGTACTTTCCATACTCTGTAACCTCCTATATCATGAAGTTTTATTGCATATACACACATATCAGAGAGCTCCCAAACCAGGATCTTTCATAATGGGAAGACATCAAATAATTATTGTTAATGTCAGTAATTGTATGCCTTTTGCTACTATGATTATTAGCTCTTGGTAGAGATATGCAATAGTTCATTTAGTAAGATAACTTTATGAATACTGAAGAATTCTTTATTATAATCTGGGAGTGGGGGAAATATTAACTATGAGATAAGCAAATGTGTACTTCAAATTCAGTTTATCCAGTATTGATGACTTTCTCCTCATGCATCTAAAATTTGATATATTCTTTATATTATGACCAAAGCTAAATGTTAATTGGCTATCTGGGTATGATTATGTTGCTGTTGCTACCAGAATCCAGTAATTGTCTATCTAAAGCAAATTTATAACAGTTTATATAATACAAGGAGCTGGTATCATAAAGGAAAGATGACATGTACAAGTATTTCCAATATAATGAAGTAGTATCATTGAGTAAAAACAAGAAAATAGAGGAAAAGGATACTTATTTTTTTTTCTAATTTCTACACATGAAACTAATTTTACATCATATGTTAACTACTGGAATTTAAATAAAACTTAAAAAAGAAAAAAGGGATACTTTTTTTCAAAGAAGAATCTGGAAAATATTTATGGAGATGATGGAATTAAGCTTGGTCTTTGAATTTTGGTTAAATTTGAATTTAACCAATTGAATTTGGTTAAAATTTTGGTTAATATTTGAATTTGGTTAATATTCAATAGGTAGAAATAAAGTATCGATCCAAGAATTTTTGGCAAGGGGAACAGAATAAGCATAATTAGAGAGGGAGTTCAAGTGAATGTGATTCTTTGCACACAATAAGCAATTATAGGTGTTTTTTGTTTTTGTTTTTTAATTTCTGAGAGAGAGAGAGAGAGAGCGTCAGCAGGGGAGGGTCAGAGAGAGGAGACACAGAATCCGAAACAGGCTCCAGACTCTGAGCTAGCTGTCAGCACAGAGCCCGACATGGGCCTCGAACCCTTGAACTGTGAGATCATGATCTGAGCCGAAGTTGGACGCTTACCCGACTGAGCCACCCAGGCGCCCCAATTTTAGGTGTTTTTAATAAGGGAAGTCTGACAAACTTCTTTAAACATTTAAATGACTGATATCTAGAATTAAAAGTTCTCTGATTTCCCCCCATATTATCTAATTGTGTATAGTTCACAATTTCTTTAAATTTTTGTTTAAATTCCAATTAGTTAACATTCAGCGCAATATTAGTTTCAGACAGAAAATTTAGGGATTCAACACTTCCATACATCACCCTGTGCTCATCACAAGTGCACTACTTAATCCCCATCACCTATTTCACCCTTCTCCCCACCCACCTCCTCTCAAGGAATCATCAGTTTGTGCTTCTCTAGTTAACACTCTGTTTCTTGGTTTGCTTCTCTCTCTTTTTTCCCTTATGATTCTTTTGTTTCTTAATTTCCAAAGAAGACATTCAGACAGACAACAGAGACAGGAAAAATGTTCAACATCACCCATTATCAGGGAGATACAAATCAAAATTACAATGAGAGATCACATCACACCAGTCAGAATGGCTAAAATTAACAATACAAGTAACAACAAATGCTGACAAGAATGTGGAGAAAGGGGAACTCTCTTACACTGTTGGTGGGAATGAAACTGGTACAGCCACTATGGAAAACAGAATGGAGTTTCTCTCAAAAAGTTAAAAATAGAACTACCCTATGATCCAGCAATTACACTACTAGGTATTTACCCAAAGAATACAAAAATACTAATTCAAAGAGATACATGCACCTCGATGTTTATAGAAGCATTATCAACAATAGCCAAATTATGGATAAAGCCCAAATGTCCAATCACTGATTAGTGGATAAAGAAGATTGTGGAATATTACTCAGTCATAAAAATGAATGAAATCTTGCCATTTGTAAAAATATAGATGAAGCCAGAGAGTAGTTCATAATTTCTAACATCACAATCTCTAATGATTGCAATGTGGTTGATTTGGTGTAACAAATCTTGAGAATATACATGGTATATTGTGAGTCTTTAATGAAATAGTACAAATAAGAATAGTGAAGCTACACAAATTTTAAGGAACTTTGATAATCAATAAGATGGTGATTATAGTATGGTAATTATACCATAAAACTAGCAGGTTAAATAAAAGATATATTTAGATGCTAAGATACTCATGAATGTGTAGCAATAATAGTAGCTCAATATTGAAAAGAGGAAAATGAAAATAAAGTAAGAAATTGTGACAATTAAAAATTGCAATAAAATAAAGGAAAAGAGGATGACAATTGACCATTAATGGACTGAGGTTTGGACAAGAATGAAGTCAAGATACAGCAGGTAATACTAGGGAATGATCACAAGTATGGGTCATCAGTTTTGAAGGAAAAGGGACCACAGTCCTGTAATGAACAAAAAAGATAAAAGATGAGCACCCAATATCTAGACATTTTTTCTAGTTTTCCATACCAACATTTATGTTACTCGCTTTTCCCCTCCTTTAATGAAAGCTTATATTTTATTCAATGGAAATCACACATTTTTTTGCTTTGGTTTTTAATTTATTCATGAAGTTTAATATTACCACAACAGCAATAGAAGCATTACTTTTTTCTCCCAGTCTTTTTAATTTTCCCAGAGTACTATGCATATGATTAGGGCTTAATATAAACTTTGTTATATTGTTCATTATCTAGCAATAGAAGTTAATTTTCTACTGTTCTCACTTGTCCTTAAAGAATACCACATTTTCTCCTTTAGAGCATTATTTACGTTAAGAATAATTCATAGCTAAAACATCAAACACAGTCTTAAAAAGACTATAGTATTCTACCAAAATTAATGAGTCTTGAACACGTCTAAGGGATTTGGCATCTATACCAGCTTAATTATTATAATATTTTTGAGTTATGTGTTCAGAGTTACAATATGAATATCATTAGAGAAGCTCTTAGGATTTAATGACATATTTCAGTGATTTATATCTACTACTATTTCATGCTGTTGATGAACAGAATTTAGCTTTGTTGAACTCCATATCCTCAAAAAGTTATTTGATCCTTCATTACTTTTCCACATCAAGAGATGACAACTTGTGATACTGGTTAAAGTTTCAAAAGCTAGAAAGTGATATTAAATATTTATGGAACTTTGGTCTGTTCTCTAAAATTTTGTATAAGAATTTTGGATTCAACTGTAAATGAATGTCTGAGATGATTTAGTTAGAATAATTGTGTGTGCCAAATAGATTTTCTGTATGCCAGGGATATCATCATTGAATGTTATTTTTTACTAGGATAAATTGGAATTCAATATAATATAAGGTGAATTACATTAAAATAAAAAATCTAATTTATCATATATAAATAATCATATAAGTTATATCAATAATAAATACAAGGTGACACAAAGGAAATTTATTAAATAAATTATCCATAAAATCTGCCTTAGGTTGTTGTAAAGGAAATATATTTATTCAAAGTGACACTATTGCTAAGCTACATGGCTTTAATGAGGGAAATGAAATACAGAAATTGTTCTAAAAATGCTGTGCAAAGCTCTTCAGAGGGTGTGAAAATTACATTTATGTCTCTGTGCTATTTCTTTCTCTCTTGCTTAAATGTGCTCTGAAATCTATCACTCTTTTACCATGAACTGCATTTTGCTCATTTTTTTGCTCAACAAAGAGGAAACATTTATGGTTTTGCAATAATACTGTTTCTAATTTTAGACAGTTCTTTATTTCTAAAATTGTTAAGCCACTTTTCAGTGAAGATTGCATTTTCTTTATGCATATAGGAAAAGGTAGGTTTTATAATGTTACTTCAATCCTTTTCATATGATAATATAAAGTTAATTGTATCCCTTTTCAGCTATTGAAAACATTAATATCATTTCCTGTTAATGTGAACAGGTGGGGAGATGAATTAGCATATTCACTAATTAGATTTTATTTGCAATTTTATTGTCAAGTGCCATGTCTTTATCTTCTAAGTTTTTAGTGAGAGACTCCCTCTTTTAAGAGTATTTTTGGCTTACAGGAATGTTTTTGATATTCCAGATATATTTGAATTTCATCTAACTACTCTTTCATGGTAAGCATAAAGAATAATTAACATATCCTTGTGCTTGTATTCATAAGAAAAGCATGACATAAGTTATTTCCTTATGTTTATTTGTTTTTAATAACAATTCATTCTTTGTTACAAGACTAGGATGATTAATCTCTTGTTTACCAATAGATTCATTTTTCTCCACTGGTTTGAGTTACACATTCTGATGACTGTAACAAGAGGAGCTTCTTCAGATTATCTCTACATATCAATCAGCAGTTATACCCTTTCATGCTTAAATTGTTCACACACAGGGCCAGTAACATAATTTGTGGGGTCTAATGCTAACTTGAAAGTGTGGGGTCCCATGTTCATGAATTATTAAGAATTCCCAAATGGCAAGAACACAGCGTTAAACAAAAAGCAGTGCTCTTCTAAGCATGAGATTCTGTGTGGCTGCACAAATTATGGGTCAATGAAGCTGGCCCTGGACACACACTACGACAGAATCAATATATTATAATGGTTGAGCACATGGCCTCATGCCTAAATTTTATTTCTATTTTATCAACTTTATAGCTATTTGACCTTGGACAAGTTATTCTGTCCCAGTGGTTCTTTCTGCACAACCAATAATAATGTTTAATTTGTATATGTAAGTGTGTGTGTGTGTGTGTGTGTGTGTATTTAAGAATGAATAAATTAATACATGCAAAAGGTCAAAGCATGGTATCTGATATAAGTAAGCTTTAGCAAGATTAGCTAATAATATATTTATAAGAAAGAGCTTTTCTTTTGAAAAAAAAATATAACTGGTAAGTCAACCCCTATAGAAAATCCCTTCCCACACATTTCCATAAAATAGCATCTTATATTTGGCACCAACCTTTTTTGGTGCCACTCTGAGAGCCACTGATAAGAGTGAGGATCAAAACAGACACCTCAGATTCCCAGATTTACCTTACCCTAGTTTTCTACTAGTCTTACATCTACATTCAGACATATGATTAAGACCAATCAATTCTTTATAAATTCTGTATACCAAATGGACATAAAATCTGGATTTTGTAAGCCAGTTCTAATTACCTACTTTTACTATTTTCTTTTTTTTTTTTTTAAATATTTTTATTTATTTCTAGGAGAGAGAGAGAGAGACAGCGTGAACAGGGGAGGGTCAGAGAGAGAGGGAGTCCCAGACTCTGAAACAGTCTCCAGGCTCTGAGCTGGCAGTCAGCACAGAGCCCGAAGCGGGGCTCGAACCCACAAACCGCGAGATCATGACCTAAGCGAAAGTCGGACGCTTAACTGACTAAGCCACCCAGGCGCCCCTACTTTTACTATTTTCAAAACATGATTAAATAAAAATACAATTGTGTAATTTCTATACTTACAGTAAGAGATTTCAGAATTGACCACGTATATAATAAATATGTGTGCATTTGTATTAATTGGTAGCCTCAGAACATTCAGTTAGAGTGTTCAAGAATTCTCCCAGGTTGGGTATGGTCAGCTAGTATTTAATCAGAATGTCTATAGTCCAGAGGTAAATTCCTCAGGCATTTCTACAATCTATATCTTGAGTCAACATCAGGAGCTTTACTAATTATAGTAATGGATGTTAGAAGTTGGATTCCCATTGGTAAAACTATTAGTTTTAAAGTAATGTGTTTTGTTTAAAATAGTTTATAGAATTTCCACAGTCTTGTATGTGTGGGGCATGAGAATCAAGTGAATCTTCACTATGCTGATGAAGATTGTCTCCTTGGCCAAAACTTACTCAGGCTCCTTAGAATCCTTTTACCGACTAGACCTCAACCTTGGTCCCTGTTCTTGCTGAGCTCCATAGTCCAGTTGTAGCAAGAATTCTGCTAAGTTAATTAGCAACAACCCTTACCCTTGATATCTAATCATTCTCAGTATCAGATCAAATCCCTTAATATCCTTCAGGTGATATTTGTTCCCCCTGACCTGCCTTCAGCAAGAATCCTATTGAGGTAATTTACCAAGAATTCCCCCTTCTCTAGATGTTTCCCATTAGTCGTTTTCCGTTACTGACCTCCTGTCACCCAGTGTGGTCCTTGGCTATAAAATCCAACTTCTTGTTATATTAGAAGTGAGCCCAATCTTAATCCCCCTATTGTGGTAGTCTTGATACCATGGAGATGTTGCTGAATAAAGTCTTCTTTATCATTTTAACAAGGGTCAAAATAATACTAAGGGATAGTACCCTCGGCTAGATTCCTAAAATGTTCTGAGTCCAACCATGGTATAGACCATTCACCTGAGTCTTCAGAGTTAGAGAGCCTAATGCTACCTCTATAGTCTTTTGCCATACACTTCAGCTGAGCTTTTCCAAGGAGTGTGCTTTTAGAGCTCCATACATTTAAAAAAAATTGATTTTATTCTAGATGACAGAGGTGGGTATAAGAAAATTTCTGCTTATCTTTTATAAATGACTGAGATATGGCAGGAAACAGTCTGAGATTTCTTTCCTTTTATACTGGTAATGAGTCCATCATATGCTTTAGCGGGGAGTGATTAATCCTCCTGTACCTCTAATAATTAAATTATCAGTATCTTAAAAAAACTTGATCACTGTATAATATTACCTTACAAATTAACATTTTAACTTTCTTTTAGGATTTTCATATTAATAAAATAACAACTCAGAGTAAGTGTTGTCAGAACACATAATCTAAGTTTTGGTTAAGAAAACATGATTGCCATATTTTTATTATTAGAGGAGGGTAGAGAATTAATAATTACCAAAAATTCACTAGACTTTTAATTATATTAGCCTTGTATAATTTTTCCTATTATACTAATGAGGAAAATAAAGGTAAGAGATGCTGAATATACTAGCCAATATCATATAATTAATACATAACTAGAATTGGGAATTAAATCAAGTATAAATAACACCAAAACCTATAGATTTATTTTTCTGTTGTTAGTATGTGTGTGTGTGTATGTTGCTGTGTTTGCTTATTGTTTTTATATACTATGAAGCTTCCTTGAAGAAATATAGTAATAATTATAGAAATAATCCTTTAAGCATTGTAAACCATGGCGTAATTCCTTTGAAAATACAGAAGTTACCCTAATTTGTTTGTTTGTTTATATTTTAGAGAGAGGGAATGAGTATATGAGTGGGGAGAGGGGCAGAGGGATAGAGAGAGAAAATCCCAAGCAGGTCCCACACAGCATGGAGCCCAAAGTGAGGCTTATCCCATGACCCTGGGATCTTGACCTAAGCCAAAATCATGAGTTGGACACTCAACTGACTGAGACACTAGGCACTCCACAAGTTACTGTCTTTTATTTTATTTTTTATTTTTTTTAAATGTTTTTTAATGTTTTTCATTTATTTCTAGGAGAGAGAGAGAGAGACAGCGTGAGCAGGGGAGGGTCAGAGAAAGAGGGAGTCACAGACTGAAACAGGCTCCAGGCTCCGAGCTGGCAGCCAGCACAGAGCCCGATGCGGGACTCGAACCCACGAACCGCGAGATCATGACCCCAGCGAAAGTCGGACGCTTAACCGACTAAGCCACCTGGGCGCCCCAAGTTACTGTCTTTTAAATAATCATGCAGAAGCTATGCATATTTGGTTGATTATCAGGCTCAACATATATATCAGTATATTCATACTGGTATTATTTATCAGTATATTTATCATGTCTTCTTGTATTTTTTGGTCATTGCATTGAAGGAATTTTATTTTCTAAATATTTTACCAGTTTAAAAAAATATCACCAATAAATTTCTCCTAGAGTGTAGGCATTATGAGCTTATTTCTTATATATGTTTTCTTACTGTAAAATTTTTCACTTATAAGATTCATACCTGCTGAATAGCACATGAGATGCACAGGTCTTGGGCAAAAAAAATCCATATATGACAAGTTATTTGACTAAAATAGTCATAATAAATCGAATACATGAGGTCTCAAAAGCACCTTAATCTTGCTTTCTTGTGTTATGCAAACTGACTAACTAAAAAGGAAAATAATTTTTTGATCCAAGGAGTCTGCATATTGGATTATTAGATCAAATTAGAAGTCTATCAATCACCATAAGTAGTAAGCTAGAAAAAAAGTTGAATCTAGTGATAAGACTCAATATCCAGATGTATATTATAATTGAAGTTCAGTTTTATTAACATTATGATTATATAATGCCATACTTAATCTATTAATTAGCTATTTATTCCTTAATAATTTCTTTTTAAATTTTTTTTAACATTTGTTTATTTCTGAGAGAAAGAGATAGTGTGAGAAGGGGAGAGTCAGAGAGAGAGGGAGACACAGAATCTGAAACAGGCTCCAGGCTCTGAGCTAGCTGTCAGCACAGAGCCCGACGTGGGGCTTGAACCCAGGAACAGTGAGATCATGACCTGAGCCAAAGTCGGACGCTTAACCGACTGAGCCACCCAGGCACCCTCACTGATATTTTCTAAGATCAGAATTCATGATCATAAAACTGATTGTTTATTTTTTTCAAATACCTAAACTGTTAAGTTTTGTTTGGACCATAGTTGTGTAATTTTGGAAACCTTGTGTGGGTAATTATTTACAAAAATGTGTTGAGTGTGTATTTGATTTTAAAGTAGTTTTAAGCAATGAGACTGTGAGTTTGAGGTGATTGGAGAATTTAAATTTATGAATAGGATGGAAATGGACAGAGCTGAGGCAGCTTGTTACATTTGGTGTTTCAGACAAAGAGAGTAGCAAAGTTTAATGAGGGTGAGCAAGACTTGCTATCAGGGGTTGTGCCACAAAGTGTCTTGTACATCATGTTATGCTATCAAGCTTCATCTCAGTGTTCAAAAGTGATCTTAAGAGACAGTCACATTATCAGGAGACATACATTTCATCTGTGTCTGTCAGAGTTTAAATTAAGCTACTGATGATCCAAAATTAAGTTTACTTCTCAAATTAACAGTGATAAGGTGAGCGGTCACAATGTAGGTTGGCTCCCCTATTCTCAAAACATGACTTCAAAGGTTATTTCCATCCTGCTGGAAGGTGAGAAAAAGTAGCTCAGAGCAGTTGGTTTTGAACAAATCACCTATAATCACAATCTATTGACCAAACCTAATCATTTGTGAATATATATCGACAGCTAGGAAATGTTGTCTCTCAGAATATTGCTCCTAAAAGTTAAGTGTGGGCAGTTCTGTTATTAGATGCACAAAGGAAGAAATAGACACTGGGGAATGATTAACAATCTTTTCATTATATCTCATTAATAATACCAGTTTATCAAGGGTAGACAGAAGAGGTGTCCTGATTAAATTATTGAGGCACCTCCACAGAACCCTAGAGGCTCTAGAAAATACAAGTTTAGATCATTTGACAAAGATAAACAGCAAAAATAAATTTACATTTCCCAAGGGCACTGCAGCAGAGTTTCTCAACCTCAGCACTATTGCTATTTAGTGTTAGACAATGCTTTGTTGTGGGGGAGCTGTCCTGTGCTCTAAAGCCAATGGAATCAACAACTCATGCTCCCTGTCCATTTTGCCCATGGAACAGCACATCATTGAGGATCTGCTGAATCAGTGCAGATGGAGGGATCATCTTGTTGGTGAGGAAGCCCTGAACAAAGGGCCTTGGCAGTTTTATGGACTCTGGGATTAGGGAGAGCATAAAGGCAGAGGTCACAGAGTGGAAAACTATTGGGTACAGTCAGAGTGAGAAAAGTGTCTTCATGGCTTCCTCTTTTTTCCTGCCTCAGGTCTCAGCAAAAGTGCCTACGTAGAGCTCAGCCCAAGGTTTCAGATGAGGATACCCATGAATGTAGGTCAAGGGCAAGGAATGTAAATATGTAAAGAATATGAAAAGCGAGGAGTGTTTGAGTCCTTGACTAAATTCCTTTTAGAGCCTGTAATACATTTGCAGTGTACTGAGTCTGGTGTGGGGAGGCAACTTCTCCCCATCATCTCTGCTAGGCTGAGGCTTTGTAATTGTCTATGATCAGGCCTGAAATATTACATATAGGTTTTTAAACAGGAGCTGGACTCTTCAACTAGACACAGACAGAGAGAAAATATTTGCAAAAGGACTTGTACCCAGAATACATACAGGAACTCTAAAACTCAATAATAATTAAAAACACAACTCAATTTTTAAAAAAGACAAAAGATCTGAATAGACGCTTCACTAAAGAAGATACTAAGTGAGGAGCGCATGGGTGTCTAAGTCGGTTAACTGTCTGACTCTTGATTTTGCCTCAGGTAATGATCTCTTGGTTCCTGAATTTGAGCCCCACATCAGGCTCTGCACTGATAGCTTTGAGTGTGCTTGAGATTTTCTGTCTCCCTCCTTCTCTGCTTCTCCTCTGCTGATTCCCTATCTCTCTCAAAATAAATAAACATTTTTTAAAAAAAATAAGATACTAGGGGCGCCTGGGTGGCTTAGTTGGTTAAGCGTCCGACTTTCGCTTAGGTCATGATCTTGTGGTTCGTGGGTTCGGGCCCCACGTCAGGCTCTGTGCTGACTGCCAGCTCAGAGCCTGGAGCCTGTTTCAGTCTGTGACTCCCTCTCTCTCTGACCCTCTCCTGCTCATGCTGTCTCTCTCTCTCTCTCTCTCCTAGAAATAAAAATTAAAAAAAAAATAAGATACTAAATGAAAGATAAACACGTGACATGATGGTTAACATTATTTGTCATTTGAAAATGCACCTTAAAACAATGATATATCACTACACACCTATTAGAATGGCTAAAACTAAGAAAATAACTGATGGCAGCAATTATTCAAGGATGCAGAGTAACTAGAACTCTCATTCATTGCTCATGGGAATATGAACTGGTAGATTTACTTTGAAAAACACTTTGACAATTTCTTTCCAAGATGAGCATAGTCACACTAACCTGCCCATCCAATGTGATCCTACTTATTTACCCAGTTATTTGGAAAATTATCTCCAAACAAGAATTTTCATGTGGATGTTTATGGCAATTTTATTCATTACCATGAGAAACTGGAAACAATCAGGATGCCTTTTAATAGGGGGATAGATCTATAAATTGTGGTATGTCCACATAATGAAATATTATTCAAGAATAAAAATAAATAAGCTTCAAGCCATTCAAAGTCAGGTATGAGTCTTAAATGCATACTGGTGAGTGAAAAATGCCATTCCATAAAGGCCATATATTGAATGATTCCAATTATAGGTCTTTCTGGAAAAAGTAAAACTAGAGATTATAAATAGGTCAGTGGTTGTCAGGGGTTCAGCAGGGGGTTGAAGTATAGAAAAATTTTAAAGTATTTTTAGGTACTGGAACTATTTTGTATGATTCAATATTGGTGGATATGGGGCAGTATGCATTTGCCAAAACTTATGGCACTTCATAGGGTAAGGTGCAAAAGTCGATGTATGCAAATTAAAAAACAAATGAGAGGTCAAGAAATTTCAGGATGGAATTCAGAGTGTGACTAAAGGATCTAACTGTATCAGAAGTGCCTGAGTGGCTTAGTCAGGTGTCTAACTTTTGATTTCTGCTCAGGTCATGATCTCACGGTTTGAGTTGAACCCACATCAGGGCCTGTGCTGACAAGTACAGAGCCTGCTTGGGATTCTCTCTCTCTCTCTCTCTCTCTCTCTCTCTCCCTCTTCCTCTCTCCCTCCCTCCCATGCTCATGCTCTCTCAAAATAAACATTAAAGAAAAAAAGAATCTAACTGTATTTACCCACATATGATGCAACCTACCTGAAGAGAGTAGACAAAATGGCTCTGATCTAAATAACTGAAAATGAGTAGCATCTCTAAGATGAAAGGCAAAATAAGCTGTATTCAAGCACTGTATAAGTACTATACTCATACAGTTGTCTCCAAAGGGTCTGGATTAACAATTCTGAAGCTACCATATAGGTATACTTGAATTGAAAAATTAAGTAAATGGATGGGTGGAGGGTCCAGAATTCTCACAGTTAGGAGTGAGAAGTTACAGATAAGCAACATGAGGACTCTAGAATGATACATGTAGTTATTGATTTAGAGACACAAGTATCAACTAATAGGAATAAAATACCAAAAGGCAAGTATAAAGACTCCATAGAGAAATGTGTGAATTAAGGACTGAAGCAATATATAGGAGGATCTCAGATAAATGTGTAGTTCTAATAGTTAAAAAGGTTTTAACAAACCAAAGAACCCACAGATATGATAAGGTTATATCGAAGGCACATAGGAGACAAATGAAAGAACTTCCAATGCCCAAAGCTATAACAACTTAAGAAACAAAATAAGTAAAGTAGCAATTAATTCTAAGCAGATTATAAAATAAATACCCATGGGTCTTTACAAATGATATGGTATATATCATACTATAAATATAAATAAATGATTAAGCAAATACATTTGGAGAAGAGTCAAATCTCTCACATAAAATAATCTCAAATAATTTGTGCAGAGCTCTCATTCACAAGCATAGTGAGTTTATAACTCCACTCCTTAGGTTGGGCTCCATGTAATGGCTTCCTTCCATAGAATCCATAATAAGATGGAATATATAACATTCCAGTGGAGAAATCTAGAAAGCATAATCTTAGCCAATTGGTCAAAGTCAAGATTATCATTGATAAGCCATGTTGATAGTGTATATCTGATATCATGTGATGAAAATTATGTTGCCTCTAAACCTTACACTGGGAAAAAAAAAAAACATAAAATAAGTCTAATCATGAGAAAACTTCAGAAGAAATCCAAAAGAGGTATATCTACAAATACATGACCAGCCCTCCATAAAATCGTCAAGGTCATAAAAACCCAGAAATGTCTGAAAAGTTATCATAGTGAAGAGGACGCTAAGGATATTGTGATATTCTAGGTAGGAGTCTGAAACATAACAATGATATTAATTAAAAATTTAGGAAATATGAATACATAATAAACTTGTTATTAATTGTGCTTCAATGTTATTTCATTAGTTGTAGTATACAATGATATTTTAAGATGTTAATAATAGGGAAACTGGGTGTGGAGAACATGAAGGAATCTATCTCTTCAACTTTTCTGTAAATCTAAAGCCATTCTAAAATTTTAAAATAGTAAATGTTTCAAAACCTTTCAGAGGAAAACCTGTGTGGTAGATAAATGAACAATCTAGATCTCAGAGATATTAACCGATACTATTTAATTCAAGAGTGTGACAGCACTAGGGGCGCCTGGGTGGCTTAGTTGGTTAAGCGTCCAACTTTCACTTAGGTCATGATCTCACGGTTCGTGGGTTCGAGCCCCGCGTCGGGCTCTGTGCTGACTGCCAGCTCAGAGCCTGGAGCCTGTTTCAGTCTGTGATTCCCTCTCTCTCTGACTCTCCCCTGCTCATGCTGTCTCTCTCTCTGTCTCCTAGAAATAAATAAAACATTTAAAAAAAAAAAAAAGAGTGTGACAGCACTAGAAATTTCCTTTAATTTTTATGATTCTTAATATTTTATGTTTAGTCAAAAGAAACATTCTTCATGTGAAAAGATACTCTACATTTTGAAATATCAGCCAAGTTAAAGTCCCTAATCCTCTCCCAAAATGTAACATGCAAATAGTAATTGAAATTTGCTTCGGTGCTTATTAGGTTACTATCTTCAAAAGAGAAAACATAAAGAAATATCTTGTGTGTTTTTTCCAGGGTGGCTTTTGGCATTCTATAAAAGGCTGCCCTTGTGGAAAGATTTCAAAACTTTCAATGACTTTTTTCAAGCAAGATATCTTGAAGTAGCCACTCTGAGTGACAGCTGAACACAAATTTCTGACTACCAGAAGAGGAGTCATGTTCACAGGACATAAATATTCACAGAGATGGTATCTTTAAATAAACTTGCAAATAATCTGACAGTAAAATGTATTTTTATGTTACCCAGTGGAATCAAAGTGAAGTTTTTTTTTTCTTTTCATTTTCTTTCAGTGAGTTTTAAAAGAAATTGTTTCTAATTTCAGCATACGCTATACTTTCATGCATATCTTCAAAGAAATAGTTTGGTAGTTTTAATTGGCTTTATATTAATCTCAACCAGGTGACTGAATTTTGATATATTTTAAGTCACGAGTTATTTTTAGTTCTCCTTTACAGCTTATATATGCATATTTCTGTAAAATCCAGTGATGGATAAATAGCAATATATAAAAATATTAACTAATTATACATATATGTAGAATACTAGTACATCACTGGTATAGTAAGCATGAGACATCGTCAACAGTTTTACTCTTTTACATTCTTCACGAATCCATGGAATCTGAAACAGCTTGTGCCTCTAAATTTAGTTCTTGAGATTACAAATAAAAGAGAACTTGTACATCAGGCTGATGTAGAATAAGAGGGATAGAATTAACCCTGCTGCTTAGAACTCCTAAATATCCAGGAAGAGTATTAAAAATAAAGTGCCTTTGGTTTTCTTACATTAGGTAGTAGATTAGGCAGGAGACTGAATTTGGTGAAAGCAGAAACAAATGGTACTCGTTCCATAATTGGGCATTTGGCTAAGAAATTGCTTCTGGGCTGCAGTGTGGGGAAAGGGAATCAAAGTGGAGCTCAGAAATCTTACTAGTGTGCAAAATTCCAGGCATATTGAATTTGTAGGGAAGTATACTGGAATAGAAAATTACAGAAAGACAGAGAGAGAGAGAAGGAGAGAGAGAGAGAGAAAGAGAGAGAGGCCTCTCTCAAGATTTTAGCTAGGGATAGATCAGCATCTGTGTGGGAAAAAGCTGTAAAAGGCCAGTAAACTAACCACTCAAAAGGAACAAATGAAACAATTCCAGGTGCTCACAAGAAGTGATGATGATATCCTGTTCCTATTGTTTGGAGGGGAAAAAAAAACCTATAAATCACAGAAGGATATTGACTCAGTAGTGGCAAAAAATGAGTAACAGGCTGATAGCTACTTGGGTCCTATAAAATGAAACTCAAAAACAAGACTTGAAAGAAACAAACTGTCTGCAAGAAATTTAATGTATCTCAGAACAAAACTCAATAACACTTTTGGGAATAAACATTTTCTAGCAGCTAGTAGGGCAAAATTAAAAAATTCACAATATCTGACTCCTAATCAAAATTAACCAGGCATTCAAAAAGCAGAAAAATATAAACCCCAATGAAGAGAAAAATCAATAGAATCATACCTAGAATTTACATTATGGATTTACTAGACACAGATATTTAAAGATTTATTATAATTAAAATCCATGTCTTCAGCAGGATAAATGATAAATCGAGCATATTAATAAATAGTGAAAAATTAAAAGTAAATAAAATTAAATTTTAGAGATGGGAAGTACAAGATCTGAGTAATATATACTGAGTGATATACACTGTATGAAATAGAAAATTTAAAACTCCAGGAAACAAAAACATAGCAAGATTAGAACTTGAAGTTAACCAATAAACACTAAATGAATTAGAAAAGAAGCTGAGAATGAGTGAACATACTATCAAGGAGCTATGGGACCACTTTCAGTGATCAAATACATGTAGATTTTCAAATGAGAATAGAAAGGGAAATAAAAATATTTGAAGGATTAATGGTCAACATCTTTTCATATTTTATTAAACATCTTTTCAAATTCAGTGCAGCCCAAGTACAAGAAACTACAAGGCCAAGTGCAAACTACACCAGTTATATAAAATCAAATTCCTTAAAACCACTGATAAATAGAGAATGTTAAAAGCAATTTCAGGGAAAAAAGAAACATTGTAGAAAGAGGGGAGCTTGGTTAACACCCCACTCTTAATTTTGGCTCAACTCATGATCTTGAAGTTTGTGGGTTCAAAGCCCACATTAGGTTCTGTGCTGGCAGCACAGTGCCTGCTTGGGATTTTCTGTCTCTCTCTCTCTGCAACTCCCCTAATAAACAAATAAACAAATGAATAAATAAATAAATCAGAAAGGAAATATTTCAGGAAGAAACAAGTAAAATAATTATTGTAGACTTCTTTTAAAATCAAATCAAGAGAGAGAATCATGAGATGACAGGTAATTGAAAGATGACAGGTTTCAATTACTAAAGAATAAAACTATTAAACCAGATTACTATAGCCAGCACACATAGCTTTTATCTTTTAAAAGTAACAGAAATACATTTTCAAATATACAAATGCTGAAAGAAATAATAAACTATAGAACAGTACTATAAAAAGTCCTTCAATTGAAAGATATGATACAATATGGAAATCTCTGTTCAAAATAAATTAATATCACTGGAAATTGTAAATATGTGTACAATTAAAATATTTTATTACTTAGAAGTGGTTAAAGGTAATTGACTAATGCATAAATAATGGCAACATATCATACATTTCATTATATACGTAGAAGGCAAATTTGTGATAGAAGTTGCGCAATGGCTGAAAGGCAGTTTAGGAGAATTAAACTGGGAGAGTCTTACTCTACAATGGAAGAAGCATAGTATTATTTTAATTTAGACTGTGATGAATTAAAATGTATTTACTGAACCTTAAAGCAAACACACACAAAAATTATAGCTATAGCTAATGTGACAACATAGTTACTCTAAATGATGAGTGAAATTCTAAAGAAGAGAAAAAGGGAAAAGAATGTAATAAAGAGTAGAATATTGGTTTGCCAGGGTCTGGGGGTGGATGTAAGGGGGAGATATTGGTCACAGGTCCAAACTTCCAATTACAATAGAAGTAACTTATGGAGGTCTAATATACAGCATTACTGTTGTTAATGATACTGTGTTATTTAGTTGAAAGTTGCTGACAAAGTATATCTTTAATGTTCTCAACACACACACATAAAGGTAATTATACGAGGTTATGAGGGTTTTAACTAACCTTATTGTGGTGGTGATCATTTTGCAATGTATACATGTATCAAATCATCACATTTTATGCCTGAAACTTACACAATGTTGTATATTTATGATATCTCAAAAAATTGAAAAAATAAAATAAAATTGCCTATAAAACAAGAAAAAGAATAATAAAACAGTGCAGGCTGACAAATAGAAAACAACATACCACAAGATAGTACATAGTACATTAAACACAATCAAACTGATAATCACTTGACTTGAACTACATCATCAACCAACACTACTTAATTGACATTTGTAGAATACTTCACTCAACAACAGCAGAATACATATGTTTTCCCCAAATGCATAGAAATTATATAGCAAGAAAATCATATTCTGGATTTAAAGTCAGCCTTAGTAAATTGAAAGATAATTAAATATATTTTTTTAATTTTTTAAATGTTTTATTTATTTCTGAGGGAGAGGAACAGCATGAACAGGGGTGGGGTCAGAGAGAGAGGGAGACACAGAATCTGAAACAGGCTCCAGGCTCTGAGCTAGCTGTCAGCACTGAGCCCGTTGCCGGGTTTGAACCCACGAACTGTGAGAACATGACCTGAGCTGAAGTTGGACACTTAGACTGAGCCACCCAGGCACCCCAATAATTAAATATTTCAAAACAGATAATGACCAAAACAAAATTAATTCATATTAGGATTAAGTTTGATTGAATTAAATTTGAAATAAGGAATAGATATTTGCAAAAATCCCACATAAATATTGGGAAATTAAATAATGCACTTCTAAATAAGTCACGAGTCTAAAAGATAACATAACTAAGTATTAAAAATTGAACTGAAAGAAAATGGAAACACAGCATATCAAACTTTATGAGATTCCGGGGCGCCTGGGTGGCTTAGTCGGTTAAGCGTCCGACTTTCGCTTAGGTCATGATCTCACGGTTCGTGGGTTCTAGCCCCAAGTCGGGCTCTGTGCTGACTGCCA